>NW_027666420.1:0-38176 GCF_963455335.1 Martes martes | reverse complement strand
GAAGCAGGCTCCCCACTGAGCAGACAGCCCAATGCGGGGCTCGATCCCAGGACCCTGAGATGATGACCTGAGCCGAAGGCAGAGGCTTTAACCCACTGAGCCACCCAGGCGCCCCTCTGGAGTTGTCTTTTATAAGTGCACTAATTCCATTCATAAGGGCTCTACTCTATTACCTAATCACCTCCCCAAAGCCTCACCTCTTAATACTATCACCTTGGCTATTAGGATTGCAACATATGGATTAAGCGGAGGGAGGAGTGACATAAGAATTCAGAGCATAGCACCAGATCTCTTGACAGTGAGGGCTCAGTTGGCAAGATACACTTTTCAAATACTCACCTAGAAACTAACAACCACCATACACCTAGCCCCAAAATAACCATGTCCTGGCAACCTATGGATATGCATCTTCATCCCTGCTAAAGCTGCATGCTGACATTCTATAACCTCCCATGAGGAGCTCACAAGCACTGAAAGCCAGCAGTAGACAAGACACTGGCTCTGCAGATCTAAAGGCAAGGCACAGAACCTGTCCTCAAGATGTTCATAGTCTTCAGAAGGGAGAGAAAAACTGTGTAATGAAATAAAAGCTAAAATAAAGGTTTCCTGGGTCTGGAGGGAGCACAGTGCAGGATAGAGGATGAAGTGGGATGGGGACGGCAAGTCAGAAAATATTTTTTTAAGATATATGGTCTGAAAATGTTGACATCCAGGATCTATAAAGAACACCTCAAACTCAACACACACAAAACAGATAATCATATCAAAAAATGGGCAGAAGATATGAACAGACACTTCTCCAAGGAAGACACACAAATGGCTATCAGACACATGAAAAAATGTTCATCATCACTAGCCATCAGGGAGATTCAAATTAAAACCACATTGAGATACCACCTTACACCAGTCAGAATGGCCAAAATTAGCAAGACAGGAAACAACGTGTGTTGGAGAGGATGTGGAGAAAGGGGAACCCTCTTACACTGTTGGTGGGAATGCAAGTTGGTGCAGCCACTTTGGAGAACAGTGTGGAGATTCCTCAAGAAATTAAAAATAGAGCTTCCCTATGACCCTGCAATTGCACTACTGGGTATTTACCCCAAAGATAACAGATGTAGTGAAAAGAAGGGCCATCTGTACCCCAATGTTTATAGCAGCCATGGCCACGGTCGCCAAACTGTGGAAAGAACCAAGATGCCCTTCAACAGACGAATGGTTAAGGAAGATGTGGTCCATATACACTATGGAGTATTATGCCTCCATCAGAAAGGATGAATACCCAACTTTTGTAGCAACATGGATGGGACTGGAAGAGATGATGCTGAGTGAAATAAGTCAAGCAGAGAGAGTCAAGTATCATATGGTTTCACTTATTTGTGGAGCATAACAAATAACATGGAGGACAAGGGGAGATGGAGAGGAGAAGGGAGTTGAGGGAAATTGGAAGGGGAAGTGAACCATGAGAGACTATGGATTCTGAAAAACAACCTGAGGGTTTTGAAGGGGCGGGGGTTGGGAGGTTGGGGGAGCCAGGTGGTGGGTACTAGGGAGGGCACGGATTGCATGGAGCACTGGGTGTGGTGCAAAAACAATGAATACTGTTACGCTGAAAAGAAATAAAAAATTTTAAAAAAAAGATATATGGTCTGATTCTTGAAACATGAATGGGGCTTCTAAGGTAGATAACAAAGGAGTGAGAAATTAATACCAAGAGCTGGCACATGGGAGTACTCAGAGTGTGCCAGGAACCTCCTAAATGAGATTTAAGCAGTACTACATCAATACCTCAACATTGTTATGAGGGAGACATTATTATTATCCTTATTTTATGGATAAGGAAATGGAAGCTCAGAGAAGTAAGTAACAGAACATTCAAACCCAGGCTACCCAGATCCAGCACACCTGTGCTTAACCCCTGGGTCTTGCCTTCTGTACGGTAAGTAGTACAGAGGGCATTTCTCTGTGGGTCTTCTGCAAAGACTCTGAAGAACAGAGAAATCTTTCAGTCCATCTCTTCATTGCTCCTGTGTTCTAGACAAGGACAATGAGATGAACACAAAAGTCTAGATCCCATCCTATCCCTAGGGATCTGCCACCACCAGGATCTGTCAAACAAGACAGAGAACTCCACTGTCCAGTTGAACTTTCCACAATGATGGCAACATTTCATAACTGAACTTGTGATGCAGGAACCACCAACTACCTGAGGAACTGAATCACTCATCCTATTTAATTTTATGTAATTTTAATCTAAATAGCCATGTGGGGCTGGTGGCTGCAGTATTGAATATTGTAGGTACAGAGCATTTGAGTTGGAAGGAGCCATAAATCACTGCTACCTTGTGAACTATAAACACGTGGTCCCGCTCTTAGGACCTTCATAGCCCAGCAGAGGAGCTAGCAAACACCAAACGCTCACAGTATTGACTATGTATTCACAATTGTTAAGTGTAACAGGATCAGGAGGTTGAAGGTACTGTGGGAGCTTGTGAAGGGAGGATTTTACCTGGGCTAGGGAGTCAGGAAAGCCCACAATCAATCCAAGGAGCAATTTCAAATGAGCCAGCTCAGTAACCACCTGTTGCCCAAACAGAATGGGGGGGGGGGGGGAGGCTCTTGCATAGGTCAGCAAATGACGGGGCCCACAGGCAGGCATCTACACCCTATGCCCAGGCCATAGCTTCGCCTTCTCTGGTAGACAGCTGTTTTGTGGGGCAAAGACTTCACTGTATCTTTATAGCAAATAACTTACTGACCCGTTTATGACTTGGCAGAATAGCCAGTATTTTCTACTTTGCTCAGCCTGTGCTGACCAAAGACTCTATTGAAATATTCTTTAAAATAAAGGCAATGGAAGACTCCAAGTTGGACAAATTGAATATGGAAACAGAACAGAACAAATTTTGTATGATTACTAAAACAACTTGAAATTTTTTTATAATGCACCCTTCATTTTCCCTCGCAGTAGCTACAAAAATTGGCTCATTTTAGTACCAGTCCTGTTTGCATGGCAGCAACACTCCAAATCTCAAAAAAAAAAAAAGAAAGAAAGAAAGAAAAGAAAAAAGAAAGAAAGAAACTGAAATACTTTTTATTTTGAAGTATGTGCTACAGATACATTTAGATTTAAGCACAAGCACAATAACTTAGAAATGATTTGGCATACCAAAAAAAAAAAAAAAAAAGCTAACATAAAGACTGAATTTCAGGAAGAAGAAAAAGAAAAAAAGCATGTTGACCCTAAAGCAAAACTAACACTCACATTTAAAATAAAGAACCTCATGCATAAGGAGCAGAACTGTTGAACTACTGTGAACACTCCCACTCCAAAATGCAAGTCTATACTTATGCTGATTCTTATTCAACACTTTTCTGAGACCCATAGCTATTCACAGAAAAAGGGGAATTTCTGAGTTTCCAGGGGATTCACTTCAGGCTTCTCTCAAATAGAAAGCTATCCTGGATTAAGTGGAATTCAACTCATAAAAACTGAGCCACTGCACCCTCATCAGATTGAACAAATTCCTCACCTGCTAAGGGTGGGTTACGCAAAGTGACTCCCTTCCAAAGAGTATGGTAGAGAGAAGGGGAAAAGAGTGACATCACAAGAGAGAAAACTGGAAAATCGTAAAACGTCAGATAAATCCCAATGGAGGTCATTCTACCAAATTCCTGACCAATGCTCTTCAAAACTGTCAAGGTGATCAAAAACATGTTATGTCTGAGAAACTATCTGGCCAAGGGGAGCCTATGGAGACATGACCACTAAGTGTAATGTAGTATCCTCAGTGGGATCCTGAAACAGAAAAAAAGGATATTGGGTTAAAAAAAGAAGAAAATCTGAACAAAATATGGCATTTGTTTTAATAATAGTATCAATATTGGTTCATTAACTGCAACAAATGCACCATACTAACATAAGATGTTATTAATATAACATCTGGGTGTGAGGTCTATGGAAAGTCTCTGCACTATTTTTGCAATTTTTCTCTAAGTTTAAACTATTCTAAAATATAAAGTGTATTTTTTTAAGATTTCATTTATTTATTTGTCAGAGAGGAAGCATGCACAAGCAGGGGGAGAGAGAAGGGGAGAAACAGACTCCCCACTGAGCGAGGAGCCCAATGCAGGACTCCATCCCAGGACTTGCGATCATGACCTGAGCTCAAGGAAGGTGCTTAATTGACTGAGCCACCCAGGGGGTCCCTACAAAGTGTTTTGTTTTGGGGTTTTTTTTTAAGCCTTAAGCACCCATGACTATCAGAATGTGGCTGCTTTCTCTGGTGTAAAGCTAGAGAATTGGGGGCAGAGGTCGTGTGGTTATAGTGCCACCTGTGGCCAAGGGGGTATCCTGAAGGGAATTCTCATGGATCTGTAAGCACTGTTTTTTTTTAATTTTTTAAGATTTTATTTATTTATTTGACAGACAGAGATCGCAAGTAGGCAGAGAGGTAGGCAGAGAGAGAGAGAGAGGAGGAAGCAGGCTCCCCGCAGAGCAGAGAGCCCGATGCGGAACTCAATCCCAGGAGCCTGGGATCATGACCTGAGCCAAAGGCAGAGGCTTTAACCCACTGAGCCACCCAGGCGGCCTGTAAGCACTATTTTTTTAAGAGTTATTTTTTTATTTGAGAGAGAGAGTGCACATGAGTGTGCACGAGTGTGCGGAGAGGGCAGAGGGAGAGAGACCCTCAGGCAGAATCCCCACTGAGTGCAGAGCCTGATGCAGGGCTCCATCCCAGGATCCTGAAATCATGACCTGAGCTGAAACCAAAAGTCGGGCATTCAACTGACTGAGCCAGCCAAGCGCCCCTGTAAGGACTAAGTTATCCACGAGCCTTTATGGTGTGAGGCTGACATGTAGCTCCAGAAAGGTGCTTTCCAGTTCCGGCCCCCAAAGCCAATCCCTTACAGCTGCTGTTTCACCTGTAACAGCTCTCGACAGAGGTGAAATTAGTGAACAAGGCAAATACAATCAAAAGCAGCCCTAAGGCCACGAAAGATCTTCTGCCCACCCAAGTGTATTTTCTGAGGCTTCTTGAGATTTATTTTCTTTCTTTGATTGCCATTCCCTGAAAATGATAGAAGATGTTGTCCATCCAAGATGGTGGCTCTTTCTCTGGAAAGACAACATGGCCTCCTCTGGCAGAGCCAGAGTGAAGAAGGAGGTCAGGGGTAGGGGAGACGCTCTCACAGCCTGGCCTGCCGCTGCTTATAGAAGCTCCATCGTGTGCGTCTGACAGTCCATCTTCTCTCTATTAATGTAGATAAAGAGTCAACAGATCTTTCTATGGGCTTCCAAAGGAAGTTTGGGTCAGGTAATACTATGATTTAAAATAACAGATTTTAGCTTTACTGCTTTATTATGATTCTCTCCAATTTAACTATGTGTCACATTTTATTTAGGACCACCGTGTGCTAGATCGCAGGGAACACAGAACACAAGGATCCTTGTGGTCTGGACACATCTGCCGCGTCCTGGATTCCGCTGACTCCCGTGGACCCAGAACCACTGCACCCAGCAGTGAATAAAACCAGCTCTGCCCGGGACATGAGAGGCAATTCCATGTTTTACAACCCTTGGAGCCTCTCTCTGGGATTGCCTCTCCTTCACATGCAGACTTTGGGTCCACTTGCCTCGTCACCAGCTTTATACCCATCCAACCCTCTGGGGCAGAGATCTGACCTGCCGTGTGTCCCGGTCAGCTTTGGCTGCCATAACAAAACACCACAGACGGCATGACTTAAACAACATTTATTTCTCTTATTTTGGGAAGTCCAAGGTCAGTGTCAATAGGGTTAGTATCTGGTGAGACTCCTCTTCCTGGCTTGGAGACAGCCATCTTCTCCCTGTGCCCTCACGTGGCTTTTTCCCTGAGCCGGCATGGGGAAGGAAAGCGAGAGCTCCGGTGTTTCCTCTTATTAGGGCACTAGTCCTGGGGGATTAGAGCCCTACCCTCATGAACTCGTTTAACCTTAATTACCTCCTTAAAGACCCTAACTCCAAATATGATCATATTACAGCTTAGGGCTTTGGCCTATGAATTTTGGACAGGCACAATTCAATCCATAACAACGCAGAAGCATAGGACAAGTAATTTTCATAATATAATAGAAAAATCACTAGCTTTGGAAAAAGAAACATTGCGTCTGAAACCAAGCTTACTAGAGGGATCACAGAACACAGGCCACTTGCTTTCTCTCATTTTTTTCTAATATGAAAAATGGGGATAAAATCAATGCCTATAAATCAGAGTTATTATGAAGGTAAAATGTGATAAAGTATATGAAAATTCACTGTAATGGTTAGCAGCCCTCAATTATAATAAATTCTGGGCCCACTGGTTCTGGAAGGAAGTGCTGTAAAACTGGAGGATTCAAAAGAGAGAGGGAACAGATTCTAACGGTGCTTCAATCCATAGAGCAACCAGGACAAGCTCGGGCAACCCAGAGTATGACCACCTGTGCACTTTCTGTATCTCTGCAACCCCGGAGGACGGCAAGCTGCTGCCTCCTCCTAGTATCTTCCTCCTACAAAGCTCAGTCAGGGAAAATCTGCCCCCCATAGCATTTACCACTGCTGGTGGAGGGAATTTCAGAAATTAGATCGAGGCCCTTGAGTCCTGCCCATTGCCTGGACTCCAGCTTCAAGCTTCTAAAACTAGACCCTCATTAAAGGGCAAATCAATGAATAGATCAGATCCCCCCCAACCCTCGGTGACCAGCGTTTTTGCTTTATACAGATAAATTTCAATAACAAAGAGATTTTCTTTGATCCAAGCAAATCCTTTATGTCTAAGGCCATGTCGCCATCCAAAGCAGAGCCAGGACCCGGCCCTGGCCTCCTGGTGTACAGATGTTCGATGCATCTAACAAATAGTGTTGAGCACGAGCTGTGCTGGTTTCCAAGAATACAACAAAGAAGCCAGATATTGTTCCTGTCATCATGGATCTTACACTCTGAGAAGAGACAAATATTAATCAAGTAAATATACCTATTTTATTAAGGTTGATTACACACCATTTGTTAAATTTTATTTAAAAATAAATTATTGGGCACCTGGGTGGCTCAGTTGGTTAAGCAACTGCCTTCGGCTCAGGTCACGGTCCCGGAGTCCCGGGATCGAGTCCCGCATCAGGCTCCCAGCTCCATGGGGAGTCTGCTTCTCCCTCTGACCTTCTTGCCTCTCATGCTCTCTCTCACTGTCTCTCTCTCAAATAAATAAATAAAATTAAAAAAAAAAATAAAAAAAATAAATTATTACTTTCAGAGGTATATGGTGTCATGGGGGATTGAGGTGGCTGGCCCTGAGGGCCTAAGTGACGTGAGGGCTGGGATCTGGAGGATGAGTACCAGTTAGTTAGGTGGTGACTGGCAAAGGAGGAGAAAAGTGGATCTGGGAGACGTTCCCGTGGCCGGAGGAAGCATGGCAAGTGTGAAGTATAAAGCAGAGAGGCGCGGCAAGTGTGCATAAGGCAAAGATGGAAGGTGGAGTGTGGTGTGAGATGAGGCTGGAGAGGCAGGCAGTGGAAAAGCTATGCAAGCTCTTCCAACTCATGCTACAGATTTTTATTTTATCTAGGAGCAATGAGAAACCCTTAACACATTTTAAGCTGGGGAAAGGAAATGACATGATTGGATTTGCTTTTTTGGATAGATCTACCCTTTGCTTCTAATAAGGACCCACTGTTCAGTTTGGGGGAACATCGATTGGTGGTGAGACCCATAGTAAGAGGCTCTGGCGGCCATCCTGACCAGACACCATCGCAGCCTGGACTAGGAAAGTGTGAGCGCAGAATCACTGATTCATTAAATATTTACTAAGTGCCTCTGTATGCCAGGCTCTGCGTCAGGGGCTGGAAATACAGAGGTTGAAAGAGTTGAGCAATAGTTAAGAGATAAAATAGACAAGACAGGTTCATGCCTGGACATGGAGAGCAAGAAGAGAAAGATGCTACGAGTCATTTCTGAGCCCCCGACTCATCAAATACAGAATGGATAGTGGAGCCAAAGAGGCCCATGGCTGAGGGGAAAGATGGAGCATTTGGACATGAACCTTTTAGGTTTGTGATGCCTTCAGGACCTCGTGGGGAGATATCAGTGGGACAGCAGGTGCAGCGAGTCCACAGGTGGGGGGTGGGGGGCGGTGTGCATCACTGGCATACAGGAGGTAGCAGAAGCCACAGGTGCAGTGGGTTCTCTCAGGGCGAGTGTTTTTTGTTGTTGTTGTTGTTGTTTTAAAGATCTTATTTATTTATTTGACAGAGAGAGAGAGAGATCACAAGTAGGCAGAGAGGCAGGCAGAGAGAGAGGGGGAAGCAGGCTCCCTGCTGGGCAGAGAGCCTGATGCGGGACTCGATCCCAGGACCCTGAGATCATGACCTGAGCCGAAGGCAGTCGCTTAACCAACTGAGCCACCCAGGTGCCCTAAATGTTACATTTTTTTTTTTTAGCTTTTTAAAGATATTTTTTATTTATTTGACAGAGATAAAGAGAGAGAGAAGTCACAAGTAGGCGGAGAGGCAGGCAGAGAGAGAGGGGGAAGCAGGCTCCCTGCTGGGCAGAGAGCCCGATGTGGGGCTCCATCCCAGGACCCTGAGATCATGACCTGAGCTGAAGGCAGAGGCTTAACCCACTGAGCCACCCAGGTGCCCCTCAGGGCAAGTGTTTTAAGTGTGAGAAAAAAGCAGAGCTTAGGGGTCACCCTCAAAGGACAGCCAGCATGTAATTTCGGAGGTTCGAGGAAGATAAACCTGAAAAAGGAGTCCCCCAAAAAGAGTAGAAGAGAGATAAAAAGGAAAACTCGGGGAGTGTGGGGCCATGGCAACATGGAGCCAAGAACCCCAGAACTGGATCAATAGTGGAAAATCCTGCTGATGGGTTGGTCAAGTAAGAGGACGGAAACTATTCCTGGTTTTGTAACACGAAGTGAGAGCAATTAGAGGGCAGGGAAGGGACCATCGCCAAATGGCAAGAGGAAGAGTAGTGAAGGATGGTGAGAATACAAGAGAACCCCAGACGTTTGGCCATGAGGAGCAGGGGAAGATTCAGGGTACTTCCTGGGTAGTTTTCCTACTACGATGCACAGCTTTGCTTTGGCTCCGATGTTCTAGGGTTTCTACTTCTATACTCCCTGCTCCACAAAAAACACATGCGCTCAGACCTCAAGGTGTCACGGAGGAAGCCCTAGGGCTCAGCTCAAAACACCCACCCTGGCTCTGAAACGTGGGTGAATATACTGCAATCGTCAATGTACCTCAGGGACTCGGTCCCTGAGAAGGCGCTGGCCCACAGTCAGGAAGCTGCTTGGAAGAGTTCCAAGGATGAGAAGAAAACCTGTATCTTTATTAACAAAATTGCTACTCTGTGTAATGTTTCCATGCGAGCAAATGTTTCTGTTAATGCAGTTGCATTCATAAGTAACAAATCCACTGTTTTACGTGACAAGCAATGGTGACAGATCTGTGTTCCTATATACTTCACTTCATTAACTGAAGCTGTCTCCCTCCTTAAGCATGAATTTGCTGAATCCTGCCACTTGGATAAACTGCCTGAAGCAGACATATACTCCTTGTGATCCCACAAAACGTGCTTCTCTATAGCTCCACGTTGTTTTATTGTATGAGCTTTATGGCGGTAAAAGGTTGCAAACTGCGGTTTGTTGCTTCTTGCTGACAGTAATTTAGCATCTAATGAGCAAAATTCCCAACCACCCCGGGCAGTGCAGAAGCTCAGGAGCTAAGACCACAGGCAAAAGGGAGATGTTTCAGAAAGGAAGGAAATGTGGCTCAGACTTAGAAATCTGGCTGAGAAAAGAGGCTCCCACGTGTGCTTGGGAAAGAAATACAAGGAAACAACTTTAAAGGCAGGTTATTGATGCATATTGACAAGACTGAAGAGGGGAAGCTGATGTCTTAATAGTAGTAAGAATCAAGTAATACTCATAATATTGATGGTAGTCCCCATTTATCAAATGTCCCATACCATATCCCAGGCACTGTGCTCAGGGCTTTGCAAGATGATCTCATTTGATCATTATGGCAATCTCGTGAATGGTTCGAATAATCTAACTGTCCTGAACTTTAGGTTATTCATCTGCAAAATAAAAATTATAATGATGACTAGCATCACAAAGCTACCTTCAAGTGTTAGAGACAGATTTTTAAACCCAGGTGCATCTGACTCATGAGAACAAATGTGCCAGGAACTAGAAATAAAGTATCTGAGATTTTTCCTACATGTGGCTACAAATAAATGAACTGTGTGCCTCCAGATCAGAAAGGTAAAATAACTTTTTCTGAGTTTCATATCTATATAGAAAATGAGGAAGTTGGTCTAAGTGATTTCTCTATCCCTCTCCAGAATTAACACTAATCATCCTCATTGCCTTCCTACCCAGAAATTGCCTGACTTGTGTCACTAGTGATAGAGAATCAGTTCTAAGATACAGTTCATCCTTGGGGTGCCTGGGTGGTTCAGTCAGTTGAGCATCTGCCTTCAGCTCAGGTCATGATCCCAGCGTCCTGGGATTTATCCCTGGATCCTGACTCCCTGCTCAGCAAGGAGTCTGCTTCTCCCTTTTCCTCACCTCTCCCTGCTGCTACCTGACCCCTCCCCCCTTTGTGTGCGCGCTCTCTCTCTCTCTCTCTCTCTCTCTCTCGATAAATAAATAAAATCTTTCCAAAAAAAAAAAAAGCAGTCCATGCTATTTCAAGAATAGAAAAGATAGCTAGTGCTACAATCACTGTGAGACTGAAAGATTCAGTAAACCTCAAAGTGTTAGCTGCACAAACCACACATCCATCTTCTCACAGCTCTAGGCAACTGATAACAGAAATTTAAAAACAAGAACCAAATAAACATGAAATTGATTTCTGTGCCAACTTTGTGACTGGTAAAGCTGGAATGGAGAAAGTTTTGTGACCACCCCCTCCCCCTTCTTCCATCTTGTACTTTTATTATTTTAACAGCAGTACCGAGGTACAATTAATATAAAATAAACTATATATATCTAAGGTATAGACTTTGAAAAAACTTGACAGATGTACACACCCACGAAACCTTCAACACAATCAAGACAATGAGCTTATCCAAAAACTTCCGGGTGACGTCTTGTCATTCCTGTCCCCCCCTTCTTTCCCATACCCGACCCCAGGTAACCACTTGTCTACTCTCTCTTACTATAGTTTAGTTTGCATTTTCTAGAATTTTCTAAATGGAATTATAAAGAATATACTCTTTTTGTCTGGCCTCTTTCCCTTTGTGTAATATATTTTGAGATTCATGTCCTGTTTTAGTGTGGATCAATAGTTTATTCCTCTTTATCCCTAAGCATCCCATTGTATGGCTATAACAAAGCATGTTTATCCATTCATCTGCTGATAGACATTTACATTGTTTCACTTTGGGGCTATTACAATTAAAATTGCTTGTACACAGTCATTGTATGGTGAGTGTTTCCATACCTAGGAATGGAATGGATCCTATGATATAAATTTAAATTTTTAAGGAACGGCCAGGCTACTCTCCAAAAATTTGTATGCTTTATTAATAGCAGTGCCTGAGACTTCCCCATTCCCCTGCAACCTCAGCAACACTTGGTAGAGTCAATATATTTTTTAAGGATTTTTTTGTTTTTATTTTTGTTTTTGAGGGGGTTGCTGGGCGGGAGCAGAGGGAGAGGGAGAGAGAGAAGTTCAAGCAGGCAGGCTCCATGCTCAGCAAGGGGCCCAGTGCAGGGCTCCAACTTCCAACCCTGAGATCATGACCTGAGCCAAAATCAAGAGTCAGATGTTTAACCAACTGACCCACTCAGGAGCCCCTAGTCAATGTTTTTTATTTTACCAGTTCTTTTTTTTTTTTTTTTTAATTTTACCAGTTCTAATAGGTCATTGGGGAAATGGGTCATTTCCCCAATGATAATGATGTTGAGCAAATTTTCATGTCCTTATTTTATATCAATATATTCTCTTTGATGAGGTGTCTGTTCAAATCTTCTCCCCCCACCTTTTTTTACCCAGTTTTATTGAGATACAGTTGACATATGACATTGTAAAATTTTAAGGTACACAACATAATGATTTGATATGTGTATACCATGCCAAATGATAACCACAACAGGGTTAGTTAACACACCCATCATCTCATACAGTTACAGTTTTTTCTGTATCGTGAGAATTTTACCTTCACCTTTACCCATTTCTCCCACCCCTGTCCCTACCCCTAGCAACCACCTATCTATTCTGTTTCTGTGAGTTAATTTTTTATGATTCTGCATCTCAGGGACTCCTGGATGGCTCTGTCCATCGGGTGTCTGCCTTCGGCTCAGGTCATGATCCCAGGGTCCTGGATGGAGTCCCACATCGGGCTCCTTGCTCAGCGGGGAGCCTGTTTCTCCCTCTGCCTGCTCTGCCTGCCACTCCCCCTGCTCATGCTCTTTCTGTCTGACAAATAAATACATAATAAAATCTTAAAAAAAAAAAGATTCTGCATCTCAAAATGAGATCATACAGTACTTGTCTTTCTCTGCCTGATTTATTTCACTTAGCCTAATACACTCAAGGTCCATCCATGCTGTCTAGATTTGCGAGATTTCCTTCTTTTTATGGCTGAAGAATATTCCATTGTATGTATACACATTTTCTTCAACCATTCCTTTGTCAATAGACACTTAAGTTACTTAATTCCTCAAAGTCTTTGAGAAAAATAAAGGATGGAACGCAAAATTTTATTCCCAGCCAAGTTACCATTCTAGTAAAAAAGTCAACAAACATCCTCAAGCATGCAAGAAACCTAGAAATATAATCCCCTGAGTCTCTCTAGAATGTGATTTTCTAGAAGATTCTCAAGGGCAAGTTTTAACCAATTAAGAGATGAATAGAGAAATTATTTTAAATTGAGTCTAATTAAGTGAAGGGATAAAACCAAAATAAATATAAGGATTTTAGTTATAGAACAGAATATAAATGTTTCATAAGCTCTGACATAGGGGAAATAATAGAACAAAGTTAAAATAGGAAGAAGGAGAAAAAAATGGAACATAGTGTAAGCATCTTCACACCTGGTAAATGGTAATAGAAGTGTATGTCAAAATCTATGAAGAGTGAAGTGTCTTCATTCTCATTGGTTTCCATGAATTGTTTAAGTTCTTCTTTGATCTCCTGGTTGATCCAAGCATTCTTAAGCAAGGTGGTCTTTAGCTTCCAGGTGTTTGAGTTCCTTCTGAACTTTTCCTTGTGATTGAGCTCCAGTTTCAAAGCATTGTGATCTGAGAATATGCAGGGAATAATCTCAGTCTTTTGGTATCGGTTGAGCCCCGATTTGTGACCCAGTATGTGGTCTATTCTGGAGAAGGTTCCATGTGCACTTGAGAAGAATGAGTATTCTGTTGTTTTAGGGCGGAATGTTCTGTATATATCTATGAGGTCCATCTGGTCCAATGTGTCATTCAATGCTCTCATTTCTTTATTGATTTTCTGCTTCGATGATCTGTCTATTTCTGAGTGAGGCATGTTAAGATCTCCTACTATTAATGTATTCATATCAATATGACTCTTTATCTTGATTAATAGTTTTCTTATGTAATTGGCTGCTCCCATATTGGGGGTGTAGATATTTACAATTGTTAGATCATCTTGGTGGATAGTCCCTTTAAGAATGATGTAGTGTCCTTCTGTATCTCTGACTACCGTCTTTAGTTTAAAATCTAATTTATCTGATATGAGAATCGCTACCCTGGCCTTCTTTTGAGGCCCATTGGCATGAAAGATGCTTCTCCATCCCTTCACTTTCAGTCTGGGTGTATCTTTAGGTTCAAAATGGGTCTCTTGTAGACAACATATGGATGGGTCCTGTAATTTTATCCAATCTGCAACCCTGTGTCATTTTATGGGTGCATTTAGGCCATTCACATTGAGAGTGATTATTGAGAGATACGTTTTTATTGACATTGTGTTATCTTTGAAGTCTTTCTTTCTGTCGATTGTCTCTATATTTCTGTTCAATGCTATTTTTAGGATTTTTCCTCTTTTATAGAACCCCCCTTAATATTTCCTGCAGTATTGGCTTGGTGGTTGCATAGTCTTTTAAGCCTTGCCGGTCTTGGAAACTCTTTATCTCTCCATCCATTTTGAATGTCAGTCTTGCTGGATAAAGTATTCTTGGCTGCAAAGATAAACTCGAAATGGATAAAAGACCTCAACTTGAGACAGGAATCCATCAGAATCCTAGAGGAGAACATAGGCAGTAACCTCTTTGATATCAGCCACAGCAACTTCTTTCAAGATATGTCTCCAAAGGCGAAGGAAACAAAAGCAAAAATGAACTTTTGGGATTTCATCAAGATCAAAAGCTTCTGCACAGCAAAAGAAAGCCAACAAAACAAAGAGGCAACCCACGGAATGGGAGAAGACATTTGCAAATGACAGTACAGACAAAAGGTTGATATCCAGGATCTATAAAGAACTCCTCAAACTCAACATACACAAAATAGACAATCATATTAAAAAATGGGCAGAAGATATGAACAGACACTTCTCCAAGGAAGACATACAAATGGCTATCAGACACATGAAAAAATGTTCATCATCACTAGCCATCAGGGAGATTCAAATTAAAACCACATGGAGATACCACCTTACACCAGTTAGAATGGCCAAAATTGGCAAGACAGGAAACAACATGTGTTGGAGAGGATGTGGCGAAAGGGGAACCCTCTTTCACTGTTGGTGGGAATGCAAGTTGGTGCAGCCACTTTGGAGAACAGTGTGGAGATTCCTCAAGAAATTAAAAATAGAGCTTCCCTATGACCCTGCAATTGCACTACTGGGTATTTACCCCAAGGATACAGATGTAGTGGAAAGAAGGGCCATCTGTACCCCAATGTTTATAGCAGCCATGGCCACGGTCGCCAAACTGTGGAAAGAACCAAGATGCCCTTCAATGGATGAATGGATAAGGAAGATGTGGTCCATATACACTATGGAGTATTATGCCTCCATCAGAAAGGATGAATACCCAACTTCTGTAGCAACATGGACGGGACTGGAAGAGATTATGCTGAGTGAAATAAGTCAAGCAGAGAGAGACAAGTATCATATGGTTTCACTTATTTGTGGAGCATAACAAACAATATGGAGGACAAGGGGAGATGGAGAGGAGAAGGGAGTTGAGGGAAATTGGAAGGGGAGGTAAACCATGAGAGACTATGGACTCTGAAAAACAACCTGAGGGTTTTGAAGGGGCGGGGGGTGGGAGGTTGGGGGAACCATGTGGTGGGTACTAGGGAGGGCACGGATTGCATGGAGCACTGGGTGTGGTGAAAAAACAATGAATACTGTTACGCTGAAAAGAAATAAAACATTAAAAAAAATCTATGAAGAGTCCATATTTTACATTGTTTCAATGCTAACAACTTATTTTGCCAAAGTTTCATGCACACGTGCAGAAACCCTTCCTGGGTCCAAGGCAAAGCAGCATGAGCTTCCAGCTCACCTCAGTTCCTCTTGTGTCCCAAGTCCTACAGGGACAATGCAGAGCAGCCTAGATCAATGCTGTATCTGCAATGTCTCTACATCATGGCTGAGAAATCCAGAATTTAGGAGACCTCAGTCTTTATAAGGGGTCTGTTAGCAATATTTGCTTAAGCAGCAAACAAAACCTCCCTCTGCCTTGGACAGCAACATTATAGAGCCCAAGATTATCTGCCATATAAACATCCTTGAAAAGACTGTCCCAAACCAAAGCCGATACAGACATGCAGAAACACAGAGACCACAGATCATTATTGTTCCTCAACCATACAGAACTACTTAAATGTTTAAAAGTAGGTACTAAGAAAAATCTTAGGATCCACTATAATCAGGAAGTGGACAGGAAAGAGGTGATTTGGGATGAAGTTAAAGTATATTGATTTCACTATTGTTCATAACAAGGAGTCAGTGGTACCTGCTAAAAATTATGAGTAAATATAAAGAAACCACCCACAGAGAGACTTGCAACATGAGAAGTAAGAAATGCAGCATCATTTGTAAAAGCAAAACACATACTTAACCTTGAAGTTTCAGTTGAAATGTCACTGCCTTGTGGAGGCCTTCCTGGAACACCAGACCAGCTTTGTTGTCCTTAGTAACAACTCCCATGATTGCCAACACCACCCAGCTAGTTAGTGGCGGAGCTGGGAATCGGGCCTCACAGAGCTGGTGCTGAACTCAGCACTCTTCAGTTGCTCGGCTCTCCTGGCCACTCACTGGTGCATCTAATTACATTCCAGTCACATCTGATAGTACAGAATTTTATTTTGTCCCGTACATTTTCATACATACAACCCTTAATTCTGCAATCCTCTTGTAAGGTACCCTGAGACATACCTTACATTTCCTGAGCACAGTACCCAGGACCTAGCATCAAACAAGTACCCTTTGAAATCATTAATACATGATATTGAACACAAATGAACATTTGGGGAGCCGAAATAAATGCAGATAGATCACCCACACTTGCCTTACAGCACTCAAGTAACAGACTGAAGGAGAAAAGCCAGGACTGACCCTCTCTACTGGTCCCAAGCACTGGATCATTATCTGTCTCTAATGAATTATGTGTGAAATCTCTGAGGTTATATGGGAAAGCCACACAGAGACCTTGAAATAGCTTCAAAGAGTGAATAATGCATGCTCTTTATTGAATGCATGAGAATGCGGAATGCAGAAAATTGGACAAAAGAGGTCAAGCTCTCTGTCCCTGCAAAGATGATGTATTCTCTCTTCTTACCAATAAACGAATCACTGGTCGTTACGTATTTTTAAGCATCTAAACAGCAACCCAGGCGTTCTGTTCTCTGATCACGTTGTTACAAATCACTCTTCCTAATCATGCACACAGTTGTCTATGTAAGTGATGTCATGGATTTTTGCATCCTTTTGAGAAGTGGGTCAACAGCAGTAGTTCCTCTAAAACTGACCACCATGTTGCAATTAAACTAAACCTCACCATCTTGATGACAGTCTATGCAGCTGAAGACAGGACAGAGTTGGCTCTGAGGAAATGGAATCTTTGACAGCATAATTTTAACACTGTCAAATTATTCAGCTTTTTTCATAAAATTCACTTAACACTTCACACGGATATTACTTTTGCCATCAAATATCACTTCGGGAAAAGTTAATAATTTAGGAACTTTTACATTTTTTTTCAAAAGACTAATACAACAAATATATGAGACAGCATAACCAGATAGCCCCATGGTCCTGTCACCCTGCCAGTTTTGTGGGATTGCTTCAGTTGGCATCACCAAAATAGGGCATCCCAGAGAAGCAGACAGCAAAGAAAGAGACACTCCCAGTACTCTGGAGGCCAGGGAGGCAGTGGCATTTTTGCAATGGCTTAGAAGGTTGCTGTGACTTTACTTGGAAAAGATCATTTTTCTATCCAGGAAAAGTCATATCTTCTACTTTAAAACTTAAGCCAAAAAAAATGTGGTTATTGCAAAGACTTTACTCTTTGGGTTAAACCTCATTGACAGGGGAAATGTACTTTTGATGTGATGACAGTAATTATTAAAATGACAAGAAAAACTGGGTTGATGGAGTGCTCTCCATATGGCACATTTTAACCACATTCTCTAGATGTGAAAACTGAGGCACAGGATAACTTAGCTAAAGTCACACGTCCAGTATGAGTCATAGGCTCTGTAACCATGACACTTTACTGGTTCCTAGCAATAGCTACCAATGAAGTACAAGCTGGGTGGGGTGGGGGTGGGGGCAGTGGCTGGGGCATGGTAAGCATTTTCTCATTTGACCCTCACCAGAAAAAAAAAAAAAAAATGAGGTAGATCTTGGATTCTCATTTTCTGTATGAGGCAAATGAGGATTATAGAAATCAATAACTTGTCCATAAACACACTGCTTTAATTACCTAACATTTAAAAAAAAAAAACTTTATTTATTTATTTGACAGAGAGAGACACAGCTAGAGAGGCAACAGAAGTACGGGGAGTGGGAGAGAGAGAAGTAGCCCAATGTGGGGCTCCATCCCAGGACCCTGGGATCATGACCTGAGCTGAAGGCAGACACCGAATGACTGAGCCACCCAGACACCCCTAATTACCTAATATTTAACTCTGTATGGAAATAATAAGTCTAGTACATAAAAAGGTATTCAATTTTGAGCATTTTCTGTAGTTTCAACTTCTCTGGATTCTTCCAATGGCACCTCATTCCCAATCTGTCTCAACGAACACAGAGCCTGTGCAGTTGGAAGGGCGGGTCGGGCCCTAGTAGAAGTCTTCCAGCTTCAGGACCCCATATGTGACCTGCCAATCGACAACCAGGCATCTCTGTAGAACTCAGGTAGAATCTCAAAAGATGCCCCTGGGGGATGCAGATGCTGAGTGAGAGTGTTACATTGGAGGTGGCTTCCCTGACGCTCTGACTTTCTCATGTTGCCTCCAATTGGCCAAATTACAGCTGCGAGGTGGAGAGAGAGGGGACTGAGTATGCCGGGACACAATCTCAAGTCTTTGTTTCCTGATCTTCACAGTGATAACTCTGTGATACATCCCATTTCTCTCCTCCAATACATCCCTCGTGCTTGGCATTATCTCCATGGTAACAGGCATGCATCTATGACCTTGAAGCTATATTTCTCCGTCTGTCTACTTATCTTAGGGTTAAATTCATTAACTATATTTGTCAGAACTTGATGGTTTCCAGCACACTTTTGAATTACCCTGATGAATCATGAAATTCCAGGAATCCAACTACCCTCTTTCAAACTCGTGCTATGCAGCTGATCGCCTGTGTACAAACTTGAGCAACTTAAGCCTCAGTGAGAGCCAGCCTCCTTCTTCATCTATATGGTGAAGATATAAATATAAGAATATTACTGGGATGGGATGGGATAATGTATAAAAAATAAATCTAGAATAATAATTGGTCTTTGGAGAGCACAGGGTAACTTTGCATCATATATATATATGTATATATATGTATATATGTATATATATGTATATATGTATATATATGTATATATAGGGTGTTGATTAAATAGATATGGCAGATTTGTCCCAGGCTTTTCCTCACAAAAGTTTCCAAAACTTTCCCCTCTTGGGAATAGTGGTAACACCTCCCACAGTGTGATATTCCAATTATGTTTCTGGCTGACTCGCCTGGGTCATCTCAGAAGCCTGGTAGGGAAAATCAGAGGACATCCAGATTGAAGAACCTTATAGTGAGACACTTAAGTTAATAAACCAGGCAAACCCATCCATCAAGCCATTTGGTGACTAAAGAGAATTGGCTTTAATTACCAAAAAGCCCCCTTCTAAATTGCCTTTTTGTTTCAGAAAATAAGCTAGAAGAGATTGAAGGAAACCACCTCTTTCCTAACTTAGGTTCTCCAGGGTTGGAATGAATTGAGCTCTTTGCTCATCACACTACCAAACAGGGGGCAGGAATGTCCAGTTTTCCTCCAGGGAATTTGAGATAAGAGACCATGATCATGAATGTTCAGCTGCTCTATGAGAGGCACCTCATTATGAGGCTAAAAATAGGATGAAATTCAGGCAAACTCCTGGATATGCATGAACAGGAGCAAAGTCCCAACTGTAACAAATGGTGAAGTTGAAGTTTTTTGTGCCGTGTGTTTTTCAAATGGTGATCTACGCCAACTGACAACAAAGTGATTCAAGATCTGTACTTCCCATGTTTCCCCAATGCACACCATCCAGCCTGTTCAATCCCACTGACCCTCTACGACACCCATGAGCACCTTCTGAACGTGGGTCTGCACACCTGCCCATGTCAGTCTTCTCTTCACCAACCCGCACTTCCCCTCCTCTAAATCCAGTATCTTCTGACATTTCCACGTGAGTTTCAGCTCCTGCTCTCACTGATGTCTGTCCTCAGAAACCCAGAGGAAGTTATCATCTCTACCGCGATGGTTCTCGTACACTGATCGTTTCTTCACTGTGAGTGCTAGTACTTGCTTTTCTTCATAGCTGTAAACTGTCTGGCGACTGTCATAGGTTCCTTCCGTGTTTTCACAGCATAGTAGACTGAGTAAATATTTGTTGGCTGGTTAATAGTGATCTTTGTATAAATATGTACTGCAAACTTTGTGATAACTAATCAATTTGAGTATTTCACAATAAAATATTCCTTCCCCATCCCTGATCTTCAGAACACAGCATTTTAAAGCCAGAGGAAATATTCCTCTACCAGTCTCCTCATTCTTAGATCAATAGACTGAAGCTAAGGGAGTTAAAATGATTTGGTTAAGGTCACACATCTAAACAGAAGCCAGTCTAGGGCCGGGGCCCAGACCTGCAGACCTGTAGTGATGTACCCTTTCTGACACACAGCACAGTGCCCCAGGGTTACACTCCCTGTCTATTGGCCATCACAATTCAGTAGAGGGAAGACCAGACTGGGTGTTAGCTGCCACAGAGCCAAGTCCTTGTTCCTTCACTAATTCACTGCATGGCCTTTGGAAAATCATCTAACCCTGTAGCCTCAGATTCTACAGCTGCAAAAGCAAGGACGATAAATCCTGCGTGCTCTGACTCAGAATTTGGTAGTTTCTACAGCCCATAAGCCAATCTAGACCACATCTGTTTTTGTAAATAAAGTTTTATTGGCACGCCCATTCATTTGCCTATTGTCTGTGGCTGGTCTCATACTACAAAGGCAAAGTTGAGTAATAACTAACATAATGACCATATGGCCCAAAAAGCCAAAATATTTATAGTTTGTACCTTTACAGAAAAAAATTTTGACTCTCAAACTAACCTATATAATATGGTTGTATGAACCTTAAAATACAGTTAAGAGTGTATGCAATGTCTCTTTTATTTTTTTTTAAGATTTTATTTATTTATTTGACAGAGATCACAAGTAGGCAGAGAAGCAGGCAGAGAGAGAGGGGGAAGCAGGCTTCCCGCTGAGCAGAGAGCCCGATGCAGGGTTCAATCCCAGGACCCTGGGATCGTGACCTGAGCTGAAGGCAGAGGCTTTAACACACTGAGCCACCCAGGTGCCCCTGCAATGCCTCTTTTAAACTATGAAGTACTATGCTCACATTTTAAAAATCACTATCAGACAATAGTGTAATAGCAATATTTAATCATGAAAGCTGATTGCAACAAGGGGCAACTAAAATTTTCTGTTTAGTAGATGGTATCTATATATTAGTCTTGCTTGATTTGAGATCGCCTGACGTTATTCAGAGTACTGCGTTTTTTGCAGAACCAAGTGACAACTGTAACAGATCCAGGAGTATTCCAGAAACAATTAGATCATTTATGTATAAAATACAAAACCAGTACTCTCCAAGGAACAGCATTTCATCCACGAAGGTCACCTGCCTTCGCTGTCATCACTAACCTGACTCCAGGTGGGCACCTTCCTGTGCGATGGAATTAACATTCACCTGGGACTACTCACTTGACACCACTGACCTTGGATATTTAGCCCTGTTGCTCTAAGTGTGTTATGCTTTTCCATTGGCATTTTGAGAGGAAGAATGGTAGTGCAAAATAGTTTTGGCCTGGCATGTACTGTGGGCATGGCCACTAGCCAAGGAAGACAAATTGTTCCTGGGGAAGTAGGAAAATTAATCATTGGCCATGTCCAACTCACTGCCACATTAATGACAAGGAATTTTATCCTAAGAGCCATAGGCAGTCAGTGAAGGGCATTAGAAGGGCTCTTCCTCTGAAAGACAAATACCATGTGATTTCTCTTATATGTGGAATCTAAAAAACAAAGCACATGAATAAACAAGCAAACAAACAAAAAGCCAAAACAGACTCATAAATATGGAGAGCAAACTTGTGGTTTCAAGAAGGGAGGAAGTTGGGAGGATAGGCAAAAGAGGGTGAGGGAAGCAGGAGGGACAGGCCTTCAGTTATGGACTAAATAAGTCACAGGTATGAAACGTACAGCATAGGGACAACAATCAATGGTATTGTAATAGTGTTGTATGGTGACTGATGGTAGCTACACACGGGGCGAGCCTAGCCTACCGTGTCCACTCATTCAATCACTATGTTGTACACCTGAAACTAATGTAACATTGTATGTCAACAATACTTCAATTAAAAAAGAAGAAGAAGACTTCCTCTGATATAACCACAATGCGGAGAATGAGTTAAGGTGCAGGAGTAGATGTGGAAACTGGCTAGACGTTGTCAGACTTCCAGGCAGACGATATGGGTGGCTTTGTCTAGAGTTGACATAGTGATCAGGATGACAAGGTGAGGAGAGTGGAAAGGAGGAGGTAGGCAGGCCCTGACTTTATATTAGCCCAACCCCAACTCAGTGCTGCACAAGGGCAGTTAGGGAGAATCCAACCAGATTGCATTTCCCTCAAATCTATTTCTTGCCCCTATTTAAAATGGACATAGAGACCCATAAAACCCATTCCAATTAGGGCCCTTTATTTCTTTGCAATAAAACTCAAAACTTCCATTTGATCCAGTAAAATTCTTAACAACATCTTTTTATTTCCCTCTTTAAAAAGCCATTTTACATGATCTAAATATAACAATTATCAGTAGTGACAAATGTGTTCCTAGTTAAGCAATTATTTTAATATATATTATCAGCTTAAAATTGTTTAAAGTCTGAGATCTGTCAAGAACAGAAATTCTTTTGTTTATAGTCATGGGGCTGAAAGACCTAATCTTTGAGGCACAGATAAGGCAGAAATGACCAGTAGGAGATGAGGCAGGATTTGTTAGGCTGTATGGATGGGGTTTCTCTTTCCTCTGAAATATTCCTCTGCCTGTGTGTGTAGGTGCACGTTTGTGTATAGGTGTGTGCATATGTGTGTACATGTATCTGGAGAAGGCACTTTGCCATGAAAGTTAAGAAATGCTTATACAATGTGAATCCTCTCCCATGCCCATCACTAAAATATTTTTCTGAAATCTTTGGTCGGAAAAGAGCCTGAAACTCCTAAATATTAAAGGCAAATACCCCCTCAGAGAGGTGAAATAGGAAACTTTGATCAGCTGTAACTGACTCGGTGGGAACACACGTACCAGGTCTGTCATCTTGTCCGAAAGCTGAGCGTAAAGCATCAGGACTGTGCTTTGATGGAGGGTACGCTGAATTATAAATTGGGACCTGGCACTTCCAGACACCATGGTGGAAATATAGAGACCAACTGGCACTATTAGGTTGTTGGTTGAAGGAACAGCAACCAAAGACCAGATTTCCAATTTCACGACTTTGCAAAGACCAGCCCTGACTCCTAAACCAAATCATACCTTAAAGTTGGGTTTGCTTTCTGCTCATGTGGACAGGCTTCTCCAAGGCCTGTCTCGGCCCAGCCCACTGTCCTAGAAGTTTGTTGTCTTTATATTAGGAGAATGAGGGCTTTTCCCCTGACCTTGTGAGTTTGTTTTTAATGAGAGAAGTACACAGGTATAGGCCTAGCAACATTCTTTTGCCTGGATCACTTCACCATCAAAATCCGTATGATGAGGCTGGGACAGGAATGACGAGTAGGCTGTCTGTAGCCATGGAATGAGAAGAGTGACCTAAATTGTGCATACTTCTATTCAATTTTTTTATCAACACATTCATTTCTTCAACTATTCAACTTCTATTTCCTGAGCACCTACTTATGTAGGTCCTGTGCTAGAGACAAAATATAGGGTCAAGCAAGAGAACCCTAACTCTAATCTCCCGAAGTGGACCAAGACTGAACTTTACAGTAATACGTCCTGGAAGGGCAGTGAATAATATCACCAATTATGTGTCTGCTTTACTCTGTGACCTCAGCAAACTCTCTTGGCCTCTGAGTCTTGCGTTCCTCACCTAGACTTTAGACCAGATGCCCTGCAAGGCCTATAATTCTGTGTTCTGTGGACTCCAACCAAATATGACCTGCTAATTGGCAGCCATGCTTCTCTGCAACACAGATAACACCTGGCTTCCTGAGAAATGCCTCCAGGGGATTCGGAGGTGTGTCAGGTTGGGTTGTTAGGGGTAGCTGTACCAGGGACTCTGGCTTTTTTCATTCTTCCTCCATTTTTCAAAACTTTCTCTAGCTGCACACTAGCTAGAGAAGGAAAGACTCATGCCCTTGACAATTTCAGTGTGTTTTTTTCTGAGCCTCAAGAGTGATAAGAAAGGAGGAAAGGGGGTGTATCAAACCTCCTCACTTTTTAGGGAAATAACCTAAAGTCTAGGGATTATTGGACTTGATTAAATCTTGATTAAGATCCCACAGCAGAAAGGAATATGTCTAAAGTCAAGATCTGCATCTTCCCCTTATGATGGTGTATTCCTCCAGACAGCAGCCTGGTGCCACATCGTTCCACTGTTCTGGCCCTTTGGTCCTCATGGTCCAGTGGAGTCAGGGGAAGAGCCCCTAGGAGTCCTTGCTCTCTTGCTTATCTATTCTGCTGCCAGATTTCTTCATCCCAATGGCCTCGGCACCCATTGCTGTAGGAGGAGAGACGCCTACCGCATAACGCTCTTATGCAAACTGAATGCACATCAGAGGTCACAGAAAGGCACTTTCAAAGAAGACAGGGCCACATCCCCACAAACCACTGAAATCATAGTTGTTGGGAACAGAAAGAGTGGTAATAGTCATAGTAAGTTATGAAAGGAACATCACCTAAGCCCACCAGGACTTTTGTCCCTTAAATATGTGACATCTAAAGCATTCCCATCATGTCCACAAAAATAGTGGGTTTGTAAAAGCAGATGACACCTTCAAAGATTTCTGGATTATTTTAGGAATAATTTACATAAAAGTCTGCATACAAAACACAAGTAAATGTTGCCAAAACAGCTTTACCCATGGAGGGCACCTGACACCACTTCCATCACTAATATGTCTGCTCACGGACGTCCTCGTGTGGAGGTAGAACACTCAGCCCGGGACGTCGACTCAACAGCAAACTCACTTTATATGTTTCGATATGTTGTTGTAATGCATTGATCATAATATTATTTTTATCACGACTGTTATTATTATTAGCAGAGGATTGGCATTATCACTTTTGAGAAGGAGGCTTTGGGCCTCCGAATGATTTCTTTCTGGTGTGCTAGGGACATGAGTATCCATTAAAGAAAACACCATTTTCAGGAAAGTAGGAAAATCAATCATTGAACCCAACCAGTTCTTGACCCTTCCAGCCATTGCAAAAGAATTTCTTTGTGGGAAGTGCTGGCCCCAGAGATAGAAAACAGCTTCTGCTTTCCATTCAGCATCCTCCAACCATCTACCTGGGTCTCAGTTTTCTCTTTAAATGAAGGAGAAACTATCTTTCTTTTTTTCTTCTTCATAAGTGGTTTTGAGAAGAAAATGGAAAATAAGATAAAAGTTATTATAAACATGGAATGTTTAAAAAGAACGAAGTAGCAGGAAATGGTATAATTTAGGGAGAAACCAGCCAATATTTACAAAGCTCTTATTTTGTGCCAGACACCATTCTAAGCAAATGACATAAAATAAACACTATTGACCACTATTGACCAGTCGTAATAATAATGAGTAAATGTAATAGAACTTCATCCATATGGATATTCATGATTTTCAAGCAAAGTATCAGCACTTTTTACCTTTCCTGTGACCACTCTGTCTCAATTCCAGGACAGGAAGTAGAAGTGTCTCTGAGCTTCATATGATCTGTAAGAAAAATCATTACAGACCGTTCTACCCCTAAAGGTCCTGGAGCGACTGATTCCTGATCTTTGTAGTCCTCAGTTCAGTGAGTGGAAAAATAGTCTTCCCCAGAGGGGACGGGAGTGAAATTGCATCCTCTCCTTCAGATATAATTCCCCAAGTCGGGATTAAGGTACCGGCTGCAGATGTAAACCCCATGGATAAAAAGATAACTTAAAATGCACACTTCATTCCATTTGTGGGTATTTCAAAGGACTTCAGGGTTGATCAAGGGACAGGAAGGCAATAACAGGGTAGTTCTTTAAAGAACCAGAGGATCGAACGGCTTTGTGCAAGTACTGCTGGACTGATGTGTCCACAAATGAAAGATTTAAAATGTTGGCTTCCAAGTGCAGGAACTAAACAGACCTGGCTTTTTTGTTGCCGTTGCCTTTGTTTCCCTTCTCCAGAAGGTAATACCTGCAGTGTAAATAACAGCAAGTTTCTCCAAGACACACACACACTAACAGTTCCCAAACGGGATGGGGCAAGGGTGGGTCCCATATTCTTACATGTCACTGGTGGAAATAAAATAAGGACCAAAATTCTGGGGGTGCCTGGGTGGCTCGGTCGGTGAAGCATCCAACTCTTGGTTTCAACTCAGGTCATGATCCCAGGGTCACGGGTTCAAGCCCCGCATTGGGCTCCACGTTTATCTCAGAGTCTGCTTCTCTCTCTCCCTCTGCTCCTCCCCCGTGCTCTTTCTCTCTCTCAAATAAATAGATAAATTACTTTTTAAAAAACGAAGTAAAATTCTGTAGCTTGGTGAGGTGAGTGGTTGTTGTCACAATCATTCATTTTGTTAACTGAGCACTTTTGTGTGTCAAGTGCTCTATCCGGTACTGGGTGGGATTTTAGGGGGGGTAATAGACTTCCTGCCCCCACGATGCCAAAGTGCCATTTCTGGAGGGCCACTCTGTAAGTACCCTACTGCACTGTTGTAAGTACCCTACACACAGTAATAGATTCTCACAGCAGTCCGAGAGAGAGGTGCTATTATTCATTACTACTTAGCATATAAGGAAACTGAGACTCAGAGAGGTTAAGTAACTTGTTCAAAGTCACCTGTTAGTGAGTGAAGTTGCTGGGATATGAACCCCAGCAACCTGGCTTTAGTGCTCATGAAACTAGCCACTGCACCTGACATGTCTCCTGTGGGAGAGGAAAAATGGCAGCTTAGGGACATGATTATACTTCTGCTCGGTGCCACCCAAATGGTTCGCAAATATGTGCTTTGGGAAAGGGATGTGATGGATCAAAGCAGGCTTCGTGGTGGGGGGAGGGGCATAACAGTCTTCTCTATGTCCTTTTTGTTATGTAGCGTGTAGGTATTCCCAGGCCATATGGGTGGATGCCACCTGCGGCTAATGGGAATGGCATGAGCCAACTCAGCCTGGGACAAAAGCTGGTTGGCTCAGTGCTTCTCAAACTTCGGTATGAACACAAGTCACCTGTTTATTGCTAAATGCAGAGTCCAAGACCAACTGAAGGCTGCATAAGGGGAGTTAATGAGACTCCAACCAGAGCAGACTTTTCCCACAAATCCTTTATCTGCCCCTGTTTATTAAAATGGACATGTAAGCCCAGAAAACCTATTTCTGTTAGGGTCTTTTTGTTATTCTCCAACAGAACTTGAAACTTTCATTTGATCCAATAGAACTGTTACTAGCCTCTTTTTTTTTCAATTTCCCTCTTTCAAAATCTATTTTATATGTTCTAAGTAAAATAATTACTAACTGAATATTTCCTTAATTCCAGTTACCTTCTTAAAATTACCAACTTAAAAAATGCTTGAAGTCTAAGACTTGTCTTAGACAATACATCATTTAACATGTATAATAATTCTGTCTCAAATAATCATGGAGGGGTTGGGAAGAAGATGAATTTGGCTGAAAAGCTCTTCCTGACAGAATTCAAGCCAAATTTGTCACTGTGAAATGAGGAAGGAGCAATGAGTCTCTGTGGTTGAGGCCCCAGTTTCCTGTTCAGGGCAATTGTGTGTGTGTGTGTGTGTGTGTGTGTGTGTGTGTGTGTGTATGCGGGCGCGTGTGCGTACATACATTCATTATGTGTGTGTGCATGCTTTTGTGTATGTACTCATGGATTATCATAAAAAAGGAAGCTCTTACTTATCCTCATGCCTCAGATTAACATCATTTCTTCTGGAAAGCGCCCCCCTCCACATTACTCCTTTCCAGTCTCCCACTAACCAAATTACATTAGGCACCCTCCTTTATGCTACCCTAGCACCTTGCCCTCCCTTTATCATAGTTCTTACCTTATATTATTATAATTATCCTCTTACCTGAGTTATAGATGATGGGGGCTAGGAGCACCCCAACCCTTGAGATCAGGATAAAATGAAGTTAAACTTCTCAATCCCATGGGCTAAGGAAGTCTAATCCCTCACAGGTATCTGCCAATACCTGAGCTGAGGAGAGAGAGTTGATTCCAGAGATAACCACACGTATCTTTCTTCTTTATGTGAAAGTTCAGCTGAGTCTGCCTTTGCATATGAGAAAGGGATGTTGCCATATACTTTTTTTTTTTTTTTAGATTTTATTTATTTATTTGACACAGAGAGAGAGAGAGAGATCACAAGTAGGCAGGGAGGCAGGCAGAGAGAGGAGGAAGCAGGCTCTCCGTGGAGCAGTGAGCCTGATGTGGGGCTCGATCCCAGGACCCTGGGATCATGACCTGAGCCAAAGGCAGAGGCTTTAACCCACCCAGGCGCCCCTGCCATATATTTTTAAAGAACTGTTAATATCTATCAAATACCAAATAATATTGTTATCAGTGAGACAGATGCTAACAAAGGAGAATGCTGACCCCTAGCTAAGGTTAGTAAGGAATCAATTACCATCTGTTGAGAGCTCTCTGGGTACCAGACACTGTACCAAATGATTCATACACATTATCACAAGTGCCACACAAACCTTATTCTCCCCATTTCACAAATACAGAACAAGGCTTGTCAAGTGGAGGTGACTTGTCCAAGGCCACATTGCTCATACACAGGAAAACTGGGAAGAAGACTAATTTATGTGACTCACAATTTCAAGTTCTTTCTACCGCATCACACTACTCTGAAAGCTCAGTTAATCAGAATGTTCAGGGACTGTCGTCAAGGAAAGCGCTTTTGATCTGGATGCAAAAAATCAGTGTGTGTTGAATGTGACCAGATTCCAGTGCCTACCCAGAGAGTTTTCAAGTGTTGGGTTGCACCACTGATATGAACCTGACTATTGTTCTCACTTTCTCCCTCAGAGAGAAGACAAGGAGCGCTAATATATTGCATAATTGGTTATTTCCATCAGAAGAGTGTTGGGTAGTAAATGCTTCATGCATTGTTTTCAAATCTTCTCCTCTAGTCATAGGGTCCTGAAACTGACACATGTCAGCTCTAGAAGCAGACAGATGCTCATGGAGGAGGGAACCCACGTGGGTGGAGGACCCACAAACTCTGTAGTGCACAAAGAATGTGTATCATTCAGGGGTGCCAGGGTGGCTCAGGCTATTAAGCAACCACCTCTTGGTTTCAGCTCAGGTCATGATCTCATGGGTCCTGAAATTGAGCCCTACATCCAGCCCTGCATTTGTCTCTGTCCTGAGTGGGGAGTCTGCTTGAAGATTCTCTCCCTCTTCCCCTCTCTCCTTCATGTGTGTACTCTCACTCTCAAATAAATAGATGAATTATTTAAAAAAAAAAAAAAAAAGGAAGAAAATGCATCATTCAATGGGCCTCTGCATTTCTTGATACATTTCAGTGAAAAAAAAGAAGAAGAAGAAGAAGAAGAACAACAACAACAACAACAACAACAGTTGGACTAAGTCATTACAGAGTTGACACTGGATAAGGCCAAGAGGCTGGGATTCCGGGCCTTGTTCTTCACAAACTCTTTGTGTGACTTTGGTGAGTTATTTCATCATTCTGGCTTGTACTGCACACACTGAAAAGTGGCATTTGGGGTACCTGGGTGGCTCAGTCAGTGAAGCATCTGCCTTCGGCCTAGGTCATGATCCCAGGGTTCTGGGATCAAGCCCTGAGTCAGGCTCTTTGCTTGCAGGAGGCCTGCTTCTCCCTCTCCTCCCTGCTCACCCTCTCTCTCTCTCTCAAATAAATAAATAAAATCTTCTAAAAATGTTGTCTTAGGGGCGCCTGGGTGGCTCAGTGGGTTGAAGCCTCTGCCTTCGTCTCAGGTCATGATCTCAGGGTCCTGGGATGGAGCCCCGCATCGGGCTCTCTGCTCAACAGGGAGCCTGCTTCCTCCTCTCTCTCTGCCTGCCTCTCTGCCTACTTGTGATCTCTGTCTGTCAAATAAATAAATAAAATCTTTTAAAAAATAAAAATAAAAATATTGTCTTAAAAGTGGCAGTTTACATATGTGGAGAAAAAAAATAAACAGTGACTACCCTGGGTGTAGGGGCTATAACTGAAAGAAAACATGAGGGGATTTGAGATACTGTTCACATCCTGCTTCTTGATCTGACTGTTGTTACAAGAAAGTGTTTACTTCACAAAATATCATCAATTTGTAAGCTTATTATTGGTACACTTTCTATATGTATTTTATTTTTTAAGAAGAAAGTTTACATTAAAAACAAATGAAACAGAAAATACACTAACCACTTCAAATCGTAATTGAAAAAAAAAAAGCCAAGTATAAACTTAGAAAAGTGTTTTGTAAAGTGTTTAAACCCTCTGTGAATCTTCATCACATTCAAAGGGAACAGTAACTAATAGAAGGGGGAAAGTAGCTCCCCTCCAAATCATGATGGGATATTTCAGGCAGCAAATCCTTGTTTACATGCTCACCTAACACATGTTTCCCTTCTGTAATATGATCTGTGTATTCCACAGTCTGATTTAACAACCTCTATTCTAAAGCAATATGGTCTTTAGTAAATGGTAGGTAGGAGGCATTCAACTGAAACTTATCGTGACCAAAACCACAGAATTCTAGCTGCAGTATTGTCACCCGGTGGTGCTGTGATCCCACAACACAGTATATGGGATAGCAAAGATGTCAGACATGGGGAGACCAGGAACATTTCAAACGGATCACAGGCAGTCCTGTTAACATGGATGACATTTAGATGAAGGGAACTCTTTCTTTGCTCTTGAAGGCAACCTTCTATTTTGGTGGAATCTGTGTGTGCAATAAATGGGCTGTAGACAGTTGAAGGTGAGGAGGAAAGAACTCCAGTGCTTCAGACACTGAGGCAGCACAGTAGCTCCCACACCTGGAACAGTAGAGAAGGAATATGAACCCCCCCCCAAACTCCCATGGGCAGAGCTCTGGCTAGGCCTTGCAGAGGCATCAGTACATCTCAGAGGCCCTCTGGCAAGCTTGGCATGAAGGGCCTCCTCTTACAGAAGTCACCACCTAAAGAGGCAAGCATGAAGGTTGGAAAACTTTCATAAATGCAGATCCTTGGGTACAACCCCTTTAGATGCTTAACCAGCAATCCTAGTAAATTTAAGACTATGCATCCCCTGTAACCCAGCAGTTCTGTCATTGGGTTGTGTCCTGCAGAATCCTGTCTGCAGGTGCCTGCCCATGGTGACGTGGATAAGACTGTTTGTGATTCCATCAACACGAGCTTGGGTAAATATATTATGACATATTCACACACTCCAATACTGTTCAGCAGAGAAGATGCCTGAATAATGATGTGTTCCATCATGCATTTACCCACAAATATATTTTTATTATAAGTGCAAGTTTATGAGGGTATAAATACAATGATATTTTGTAAATTTTTAAAACAGACAAAAAAATAATGTAGTTTTTGTTAGGGATCCATATGTATGTAGTAAAGATGGGAGATGCCTATGGGATTCAGTCAGTTAAGGGTGTGCCTTAGTTCGGGTCATGATTCCAAGGTCCTGGGGGAGTCTGCTTCTCCCTCTCCCTGTGCCCCTCCCCTCTTCCACTCATGTTCTTTCTCTCTCTCTCTCTCTCTCAAATAAATAAATAAATAAATAAAATCTTTAAAAAAGAAAAGTAAAGACAGAAATGATGGGCACCAAGTATGGCAACCTCCTTGAGAAGGGGGAAGGGGCATACGAACAGGGAAAGGCATGAGGATTTCACAGTGTGAGTCAGGGTGGTGGATTCAATTATTCATCACATTAGTCTTTATATCTTTTTGTATATCCAATACTTCACGAAATTTTTTAAAATTTAACCAAAAAAATAAATCTGTATGTTCATTCCTTCATTCATTCATTCAATAGGCATTTATGAGCATCTACTTTGGCACCCTTCAGGCAAAAGAGGACTAAAGAGGGAAATGAGGTTTCTAGGGCTAAAGAGGGAAATGAGAAAAGCAATACAAAAAGTCAGTGACCGCAAAGGTGTACAGTCTCGTTGGGGTGAAGAGACACACAGAGAAACTTGGGCAACAGTGTAAGACTTAACAATGAAGGAATCTGTGTCTAAGAGGAAAACAGAGTTTGGAACAAAAGTATACACAGAACCTGTCTCCCAGGCATGTGGCTAAAGATGAGGAAGATCATGGAAGTTAAGGCTCACCCAGCTCGTGGGAGCACAGAACATAAATCCTACACTGCATTCCTGGCCCTTCTTTCCCGGACACAGTGCGATCCATTATCCTGCCAAGTGTTCCCACTCAGGCCTGGGCTGTTTCAAACACTTTTTACAATGGCTGAAATTCTATACAAAGGGTGATTTGATGCTGTCTTGTGCTTCTTTTTCAAATAAGAGCCACAGTTCTTCCTGCGGAAGTATAACAATGGTAGGGGCTATATTCATCAGTCATTCTAATACCTTGTGTTTGAAGAGCACTTTGGAGCTATTTTTTCCCCCAGAGCACTTTATATAAGAACATACTGGTTCAGACTAGAGCTTGTGCTCTCTCTCACTAAAGAACCAAAGCATGTATTAGAGGAGGGCTCAGTTGTCCTTATTACAACCAGTTGTGAGGGATGGGGTAGGATACTGGTCATTGCATTACAGCAGAAACCGAACAGGGGAGAGGATGAGGCAGTATTCCATCATACCCAAGGGAGGGAGTGACTTACAACATTTTTTACAACTTCTATGATACCAATAATAACAATAATTAGTAAACTAAAAAGGAAATGATATACATACATATTATTTGAGTCATAATTCCAAAGATGTCCATTATCTTTTTTTTTTTTTTAAGATTTTATTTATTTATTTGACAGTCAGAAATCACAAGTAGGCAGAGAAGCAGGCAGAGAGAGAGAGGAGGAAGCAGGCTCCCTGCTGAGCAGAGAGCCCGACATGGGGCTCGATCCCAAGACCCTGGGATCATGACCTGAGCCGAAGGCAGAGGCTTTAACCCGCTGAGCCACCCAGGCGCCCCCATTATCTTTAAATGGCATACAGAAAGCCCAGAAGTAGTTTATGGTAGAAATAATATTATGTTTGCATTAAATACCTATTAGGCATCTGGAACAAAAAAAAAAAAAAAAGGAAAGAAAGAAATGGTAGCTAAACTTCACTACCATTATCCACATTCACGATTCTAAATGCTCTAATGATATGCACATGTGCGCTAATTTATACTTTATAGCCTCACAGCCTATTAAAGGAGGATTAAAGCTAACCCTCACACTGAGCAGATGAGTGCACCAAGACCCAGATGGGTTAAACAACACCGTCTAACAGTGTGCAGAAGAGTTGGAACAAGAAGCCGGCTGTCTTTATCCCCTCAGCACAGAGCTTGCCATCTTCCATCAGTGAACATAACGGTACTAAATCATTGGCAATAACTCATAGAGGTGGTGGGTCTCACTTAAATTTCCATTTGGGTTGAAAGTTTAGGGATGATTCTGAAATTAGCTGATTTTGCATTCACGGGCAACCAGGGGCCAGGAAAAATGAGGGCTGTTGTTCTGCCCTCTGCGTAGGATGAGAAGTGCGGAGTTGCTGCCTGCTACATGCAGGATTAATGAACCACGAGGTCCCCTTGTTTGGAAATACTTTATGGGGCACCAGAGTGGCTCAGTCAACCAAGAGTCTGACTCTTGATTTCAGCTCAGCTCATAATCACAGGGTCATGAGATTGAGCCCTGAGTCAAGTTCATGCACTGGGTAACCAGCCTGCTTGAGATCCTTTCTCTCCCTCTTCCTCAGCAACCCCCTTTTCTCTCTAAAATAATAATAATAATAATAATAATAATAATGTTTTATAAAGATCATGCCTATCTTCTGTCAAGGGTAGCATCTGTGCTGCAAAGAAATCAGAGCAGTGGATGCAGGAACCATAAAGGGCATCAAGCTCAGAATAAAAGAGCAAGGGCTGGGGCGCCTGGGTGGCTCAGTGGGTTAAGCCTCTGCCTTCGGCTCAGGTCATGATCTCAGGGTCCTGGGATCGAGCCCTGCAGGCACTCTGCTAAGCAGGGAGCCTGCTTCCCCCCGCCTCCGCCTGCCTCTCTGCCTACTTGTAATTTCTGTCTGTCAAATAAATAAATAAAATCTTTAAAAAAAAGAAAAAAAAGAGCAAGGGCTTTAACTTCCCTTGAAACATACAGTGGAATGAAGCACCAGGGTTAGTTGGATTAGTTAGTTTGTTTTTAACTGTAGGGGAAAGAAAGATCCAAGATTGCTCTTCCTCAGACCCAAGGCAGACCTTGGGTCTCCATGAAAGCTCTGGCATCCCATCACTCACACTGGAAGCAGGTCATTCGTTATCTTTCCATTGATTCCTTTAGGCCTAAACTCTGGTGCAGAGAGCTGATTTGCCCTGGAGTGTACAACTCCGAGCGGCCATAGAAATGCCTGCCTGATGTTTATCCGGCCCAAGTTCTTTTCCACGAAAGAGGCTGTTGGAGTCCAGTTTTGTCCCAGTCATGGGAAGGGGTCACTACATGCCTCTAGCTGGCTCTCAGATCAGGTCATCGTAGCCAGCGGACAGTATTCTGAGGGCTGGGTCAGCAGCCTCCCCACATGTCTTTGGGTTTCCCTTGGGCACCCCCTGGTACCTGAACAGGGCTTGTTTTGCAAATGCACGGATGCTCGGAATTCAGATCCTCCTGTTTGGGTTGCTACAATCTGCCTGTGTCATCTTCGTTTATCTTGATCCCCCAGACCCAGTCACATCAGCATCTGTGTTTTATAGGCTCCTGGAATCGGATGAAATGTGCTGTTGATCTTGCACTTAACAGTCTTACCAGGAGTTAGCCGAGGAAGAAGCCATGCAACTTCCAGAGGACTAGCTACAGAGTCTAAATTTGTTCTGATCAGACACACCAATAGCAGCGCCAGCAGGGCCTCTGAACTGATGCCCACGATGCTGTAAGGAACCAAGCAGTGTCATATGGACATGACCCTGGTATCAAAGAACATGAAGCCATCAGACAAGGAAAACAGCCAGGATGTAACAGAGTCAGGTGCCAATCCCAGATCTCATGCCTTCATGACTTTCACTCTTTCCGTCCCTCATCAGCTGGATGGCCTTAGGACAGTTACTGAACTTCTTTAAGTCCTAATTGCATCATTTGTAAAATAGGAATAATAATATCAACTCCATTCAGTGATGATTACACCTATTACATTTCTTGCTGTGGGGCCTGGCACATAATAAGCTTTTAATAAATGGTGGCTTTCATCATTATTATCATGATTAATAGAACATGTGAAAGTGCCTGGAATATAGCAATTGTTTGTGGAAGGATGCTGGTTATTTCAAACCCTTTTTTTAAAAATCTCCTTATAAATTTATAGGACAGAAGATACCCATCAATCTTTTTAATGACTCCTACTATTGTGTCTCTTCTTTTCTTTCCTGTACAATGTAATTGTCACTATGGTTATTCCAAAGTCCCAGAGAGCACTACAGCCTAGTGTCCATAATGATGCTTAGGCTTTTGGGTGACATGAAACAGTGTTGACATTCCTCATCAGTGTTGACGCGCCTCATCGTTTTGAACAGGTGTTATCCCCATTCAGTTGATGAAGTCATTAAAGATCATTTAACCAGGTAAGTGTCAGAAAAGGGACCAGAGCCCAGATTTTATGATTTCTCACCATAAGTTCTAGTTCCAAACTATAGTTCAACTCTGTTATGTCCTCTAAATGCCCCCAAAACCTGTGAGTCAGATAGTTAAAAGCAACTATGTCACCTAAAACTCCTTCCACCTGTTCTAAGCCTATATTGAGCAAAGCCATTCTGCAGTACATCAGACATCAACCACTAGCACACTCAACCCTGTGTGAGGGGCAGTGGTGACCCTAGAACCCCCTCTCTGTCCGTAAGGTGGCTGTGGTCTCTTCGAAGAGACAATGGAACCATCATGATGACAGCAGCATGAAGTCAGATATGACTTTCAGTGACAATGTAAAGGAGCATTAAAAGACTTATATGAGAATTAGGTGAATTAGGTGCTTGGTTTTGTGTAATTCATTTGTATTACTTAAGTTTCAAGTTACTCATGGGTTGTTCAATAATTCCTCTCCTAGAGAAGGCCTGGAAACAAGACAAGCAAAAGGAACAAAGATTAATAGGATTAATAGGATTGCCTACTCAAGATCTGCCCCAGATTGGGGGAAAATACCTCTTATCACTCACACACACACACAGACACACACACACACACACACACACACACACACACACCAGAATATTGGCATGATGGAGTTAGAAGCAAAAAGCAAAAGATACTACATTATTTTTAAATCTGTCCAGGCCTGGGAGGCATCTCTTTACATTTCTTATGACATCTCAGGAGCTGCCACTTTTCCCAGGCACGCATGTCACACAAATGCCCACGCATCATTATGGACACTATGTTAAGGTGCCTTTGTTTCCTGGTGAACACTCGTATCTGAGACAGAGGATAGATCGGAAAGGAAGAAACTTCTGGGACGATGTGGTTATGACATTGCAGGATGGTAACCCTTTAAAAAAAAAAAAAAAGCCAATCTACATTAAGGGGAATGAGAGGGAAGAATTGTTGAAACCCACCGATGTCATCAGACTCCTTCACACAATAAGTTGCTGTGCACGGAAAAGAGACATGTGTAATGCAAGAGCTCCCGGAAAGTGGAAAGTTCTAAATAGATTCACAGCTGTCTCCCCTCAGGGTTTAGGTTTGGCTCCAGAGCCAGTTTCAGAGTCTTATTTCGACTGAAAGCTTTTCCCCGATCTGAAATGCGTCGAGATTCCATCAGGTAGAATCCATTGAGGGAAATTGCTTCCTGCAGTGATACATGATTCATTCATTCACATCTCTGAACATTTAGAGGAAATTATCCATGGATTCTATCATTAGTTTAAAAGCCACTGCAGTTGTTTTTCTGTCAGTATAATTTTAAGCCACGTAGGATCATTAGTTGGGAAAACATATTTGAAAAGGGTGTATGATGAGTTCTCTCACTGGAACAGTATGATTTACACTGGAGAAGTGCTGGAAATTAAACTTTTAAACATAAATCATTCTTGGGACTGACATCTGAGCCCCTCTTCTCCCCTGACGTTCGGCACCACAAAGGTGTCCAAAAAACGCAAGGAAAACTCTAGCAGGGGCTGCCTTCGGCTCAGGTCATGATCCCAGTGTCCTGGGATCGAGTCCCACCCACATCAGGCTCCTTGCTCAGCAGGGAGCCTGCTTCTCCCTCTGCCTCTGCCTGCCACTCTGCCTGCCACTCTGTCTGCCTGTGCTCGCTCGCTCTCTCTCTGACAAATAAATAAATAAAATCTTTAAAAAAAAAAACTCTAGCAGTACAGACCACTACTGTGAAAACAAGCACATTACAGCTGCAAAATTACTCTGATGGTAAAACACGTCTCCATTGACTCACTCAGCAAAACACCGAGAAGACACTCTAAAGCTTCATTATGCTATTTTTCATTATTGTATCAGACCATTCAGTAGCCTTAGCGTTCCTTGGGTTGGTGGCCTCCTTGAGGGTCGTCAGGGTGGAGCTGCTGACAGATTCTTAGGCATGAATTAGGAGGCAGATGTGCTGCCCAAATTGGTGAAACTGCCATCTTATTTGGGGATCTGTTCTTGACTTCTAGATCACCTCTTCCTCTCTCCTCTATAGAAGGGTAAAACTCAACATGAGACAAAATTCAACATGAGACCCATGAATGTTATGTTGTGGTTTTGCCGTCTAGAAACATCAGGGCAGATAATATTTACCTTTTGTTCTCACTGAATTTCTTACTACCCAGGAGCAGCTGAGTCATTAGAATCTTTCCTGGTAATGGAATACAGTCTGAAATATCTCCATAAATTACTTAAGCAGAGATGATGGAAAAGGGAAAGGTGAATGCAGCCAGACAAGTTTAATAAAAGGAAAAGATTGCCATTCTTTGGGTGACCATCAGAACTTCTATGGCTTGCACACATTAGGAGACACAGAGAGCCATTCAGTGAGTGATGCTGATTCTCAAGGAACAGAATATGGTGTCTGTTCCACAGCCTTCCCTGATTCGTATGTATCAAAAAGAGCTGGAGGGGTCAATTTCAACTTTGTCACAGTAATAGTT
>NW_027666421.1:0-15094 GCF_963455335.1 Martes martes | reverse complement strand
CAATTTCCTAAGGAGGAAATGTAAAACCTGTGGGATCACCTGACTCACCGAGCTTCAGGCAAGCAGCCACAGAAATTCACCACAGGGTTCCTGACGCCAAGGCCCTTGAAGCCACCGGAATGCATGGATCCAGGGAAATCCCAAGACTCTCCTTCTGACTTCACCACCCATGAAACTGCAGAGAAAATAGAGCATGTCCAACCATATATAGCCGTTTGAGTGAACCTAGGAAGACAAGCATCCCTTTTGTGTTGTCCCAAGGCTCCTTGGAATCCTTTTGAATTTTCCCTCTGCCCTCATTGGAAATCTTTGGAGGCAAAGACGAATCCATTAGGATCCATCACCTTGTACAAAAGAGAAGCCATCATCCAAGTCTCTATCTGACCACAAACAGCCACCTGCCTCTCGATGCCTGCCATTCCACCACAGCCGAGGGCCAGTGGAATAAACACTGTTGGATGAAGGAATACTTTCTGTGTTCAAAACGCACACCAAGGCAATCTCATCTTCCCTTTAGAATCCAAGGGATTGCCTAGGAAAAAGATGTTCCAAATACCTTTGTAAACCCGAAAGAAGCAGAGAAAATGAGATCCCTGCCAGGTGCTCCCTGCAGAGACTCTCAGGAACTCTGACACCCACACTAGATATCTTAGAGCTGGTTCACTGTGCCAATTGTGAGCTCCACTGGAGACAAGACATAAGCCCAGGAGGTTTGGGGTGAAAGAGAAGTTTTACCTCCCATCCTGGCACGGATGTGCCCCATGGGCCTGCTCTTTTCTCTGAACACTGACTTCCTGGGACAAGCTGCATGAGGGACTCAGACGCTGATTTCCAAACTTCAGGTCTCGTGGAGCCAGAGGGAAGAAGGGTCGTCAGGTGCGGAGAAGCAGGCGCCTCCCACCTAAAGCCTGCACACCTGCTCCGATTCCTGGGAGAAGGAGAGACACATGCTTGTTTCTTAAGTGGTCATTGACTTCCTTCTAAAGCCGACCAATGCCCTTGTCCTTTGTGGAGAAAGAAACATGCTCTTCCAAACACTCGACTCCTCGGTTCCAAGTGCACCGTGAGTCGGGTTTGGTTCCCCCCAGCTCCAGAGCCCAACTGGGCGGACCCTCCAGAACCACTCTGACAGCAGATGGCCAGCAAACCTGGGGAAAGGGGGCACAGTGCTGTGTGGGGACTCAGCTTCAGGGTTTCTTATGCCCACTCTTGAACCTGGGGAATCAGAGACTATACAGCTCACCACTCCGACCTGCAGAAACAAGCTGTCGTGTCTCACGATTCAGGGTCTCTCACCCAGCACCTCCCCACGGCCCCCAGAGCCAGCAGGCTGCACGGACTCCTCTTCCAGGGTGTTTCCCAGGGCAGCTCGCCACTGCCTCCAGTGGTGGCAAGCAGCATCGCCACGTCTTCCAGGGTCTCTGGCGCCACGGCTCACCGCTCCCTCCAGTGGCGTGAACTGGCACTGCGGGGCTTTCCACAGACTCCTAAGGCAGCTCCCTAACCCTCCACAGGTCTAAAGCCACACGGGCACGGTCCCTCCAGATTGGGGACCTCTGGGCCACACCCCAGGAACCCACCTGCCAACCAGGAGGAAACTGTACCTTTTGAAGCTGCGCAGAACCCTCAGAATGGAAAAAAATACCCACATGCCTCCCTGAGGACACCCCCAAATTCGACGGTCCCCACAGTCACAAACTCACACCCTGATGTGCTTCCTGACCCCCATGTTCGACTCACCAACTGGGGATCCAGCTTCAGCACCAGGAGGTAGGGCCTGCATACCCCAAAGCCCTAACCCAAACGCTAGGTTGTGTTTTCAGGCTTCCGTGCCCAGAGACATGGCCAACAATCCCTCCAGATTGGGACCCCCTGAGCCCCAACCAAGGACTCCGCCTACCATCCAGGAGAAGACCATGTCGTGCGGAGCTACCCAGAACCCTCAGACCAGGAGAAACCCACATGCATTCCAGAGGCCACCCTCACCTCTGATGGCCCACATGGCAACAAAATCCAGAGACTGACATACCGCTTGACCACCGTCCTTGACTCAGCCCATGGGGGATCCCACCTTGGCAATGGCTGTTTGGGCCTGCCATGGCCCTAGGCCCGAACCCTAATCCTATGTTGGCTGTCCAGACTTCTGTCTCCAGAGACCTGGCCCCCAAGCCAACCAGACTGGGGACACCTGAGACACACCCCAGAACTCTGGCTGCTACCCAGGAATAAACTGTGCTGTTAGGAGCTGCACAAACCCCACAGAGCAGGAGAAACTTGAAAGCCCCGCTAAAGCCACCCCCAACATTGGTGGCCCACCCGGCCATGAAGCCGGATTTGCCAACCTGCCGGGCACATACCCTCAACTCAGCCCAGAGGGGATCACACCGCAGTGCTGTCAGATAGGGCCTGCCATACCCCTGGGCCCTAAGCCTAACCTTAAGTCAGGTGTACAGGCTTCTGTGCCCAGAGGGCGGGATCCCAAGCCCGTCCAACTGGGGATGAATGAGACTCGGGCCAGCACACTGCCAGCTTCCTAGATTGGAACTGTGTCATTTGGAGCTGCGCAAAACACAGAGACCGGGACAAAACTGTATGACACTGAGACACCCCAAGCATTTGCACACAACATACCCACAAAACCAGAAACACACAGGTGGGGCGTGGGGCCAGGGATATATTCCAGGTGGCTACGACACGGCCCGAGAAAGAAAGGGCCCTTGGAGCCAGGGAAAGGGCGATTACGCAGGGCTGCTCAACGGCGGCCAATTCTCAGGAGCGTTCTGCCCCAACCGATCCCGGTTGGGGCAGAAGGCTCGTGAGAACTGGCCGGAAAATGCCTGGCGAACTCGCTTCGGGGACAGCCCGCCTGCGGGGCCGCCCCCCGGGCCTGGCGCGGGATCCCGCGGGGTCGCTCCCGCACCCCTAAGGAAAGCCCCCCGCGAGTCCGACGCGGGCGACGCCGACGCCTCCTGCTCCTCAGCGCCCGGACCTCCCCTCCCTGGCACGGGCCGGTGGGGCCGGGCTGGTCCCGAGGCCCGGGCTGGCCCCGAGGCCCGGGATCCAACACTCGCCTGCCTCCTCAGCCTTCCGAGTCCGGGGTCCTGTCCCCCGGGACCTCCCCCAGGGCAACCCCGAGTCCCACGCCCCGAGGCCCCCGACCGCCCCAGCGCCGACGGTCCCGCCGTTCGGAGCTACCCAGAACCCTCAGACCAGGAGAAACCCACATGCATTCCAGAGGACACCCTCACTCTGATGGCCCACATGGCAACAAAACCCAGAGACGGACATACCGCTTGACCACCGTCCTTGACTCAGCCCATGGGGGATCCCCCCTCAGCAATGGCTGTTTGGGCCTCCCATGGCCCTAGGCCCGAACCCTAATCCTATGTTGGCTGTGCAGACTTCTGTCTCCAGAGACCTGGCCCCCAAGCACTCCCGACTGGGGACACCTGAGACACACCCCAGGAATCTGGATGCTACCCAGGAATACACTGTGCTGTTAGGAGCTGCACAAACCCCACAGAGCAGGAGAAACCTGAAAGCCCCACTAAAGCCGCCCCCAATATTGGTGGCCCACCCGGCCATGAAGCCGGATCTGCCAACCAGCCAGGCACATACCCTCACCTCAGCCCTGAGGGGACGACACCGCAGTGCTGTCAGATAGGGCCTGCCATGCCCCTGGGCCCTAAGCCTAACGATAGGTCAGGTGTACAGGCTTCTGTGCCCAGAGGACTGGCTCCTAAGCCCGTCCGAGTGGGGATGCCTGAGACTCGAACCGGCACATTGCCAGCTTCCTAGACTGAAACTGTCATTTGGAGATGAGCAGAAAACAGAGAGCAGGAGAAAACTGTATGATACTGGGTCACCACCAGCATTTGCACACCCCATAGACACAAAACAGAAATGTACCGGTGGTCCGTGTCGTCTGGGATATTTTCTGGGTGGCTGGGACATTTTCTGGGTGGGCCGCCCCCCATGCCTGGCCCGGGATCCCGCCTGGTCCCGTCCGCACCACGCCAGAAAGCCCCCCGCGAGTCTGACACGGGCGATGCCGACGCCTACTGCTCCACAGCGCCCGGGGCTCCCCTCCCTGGCGCGGGCCGGTGGGGCCGGGCTGGCCCCGAGGGCCGGGCTCGAAACCTCACCTGCTCCCTCAGCCTTCCATTTCCGGGGTCCTGTCCCCCGGGGCCTCGCCCTGGGCCACCCTGAGTCCCGCGCCCCGAGGCCCCCGACCGCCCCGGCGCCGACGGTGCCCTTCGTAGCCGCCTCCAAACCTCGGAACTGCCTCCAAGCCTCGGAGCTAGAGAAACCTCCGTTCCCCCGCAGAGGCCAGCCCCAGCCCGGGGCGCCCCAGCGGCCCCCAACGTCGGAGGACGACGCCCGGCCACAGGCCCTCCCTCAACTCTGCTCCGGGAGCGCTCCCCGGCGCCGCAGCCGCCGGCGGGTCCGTGTCCTCTCGGCGCGTTTTCCAGGGGGCCGTGACGGGCCCCGAGTGAGAAAGGGCCCTCGGCCCCGGGGAACGCCTGCAGGTTCGCCCTTTGCGCCCTGCCTGGGATCCCGAAGTCCGGGCCCAGGGACCCTGATTGGTCTCGAATCCATCCCCGCCATCATGTCCTCTGTGAGTCAGGCAGTGACCAGGCCAATGCCTCCTGCTCCTCAGCCTACGGGTGTCCCCTCCTTGGCACCCGCAAATGGGCCGGTTCTACCCCTAGTCCCTGGCACTCACTCTCACCTAATTTTCCAGCCTCTCACGTCCAGGATCCTGTCCCTCGGGGCTTCCAGTTGGGGAACCCCGATGCCTGTGCCACGAGTCCACCTACCACCCCGGTGGAATCGGTGCTTTTCGCAGCTGCGGAAACGCCTTGTAGCCAGGAATCCTTAGTGTCCCCAGTGAGGCCAGCCCCAACTTCTGGCGCCCCAGCGGCCTGAGACGCGGGACTCCCATCCACAACACCTCTCTCATCTATGCTCCAGGAAAGCTCCTTAACAGATGGCTGCGACAGGCCCCGAATGAAAAAGGGCCAGCGGGCGAGAGGGACAGCAGTCCGCAGGGCCGAACATCGGCGGCCAATTCTCACGAGCGTTCTGCCAAAATCGATGCCGATTTGAGCAGAACACTCGTGAGAATAGGCGCGAAAACACTCGGTGAACTCGCTTCGGATGCCGCACCTCTGTAGGGCCGCCGCCTGGGCCTGGACCTGTATCCCAAGTGGTCCCGTCTCGAACTCCACGAGAAAGCCCTCCAGGAGTCAGGCACAGGCGAGGCCCATGCCTCCTGCTCCACACCCTGCAGGAGTCTACTACCTGGCACTGTCAGATGGGGTTTTGCCTGGCCCTAGGATGGCACCCAGGTGGGGAAACACCTGAGCTACAGCCCATATTTGCACCTGATCCCGGCAGGAAACCTTGCTGTTTAGAAATGTGCTGAACCTGCAGGGCAGGAGAAACCTGCGTGCCTCCCTGAGGCCACCCCCACTTCCGGCGCCCCCAAGGACCGGGAACCAGGAGACTCACGATCCTGCAGACACGCGCCCTCAACTCAGGCATTGGGGTGGGTCACCACAGCGGAGGCAGATCGGGGCTTCCATGCCTCTACGACCTCACCCTAACCCTCGGTTCGGTGTTCAGGCTTCCGTCAACAGAGGCCTAGTTCCCTAGAACTCCAGACTGGGGACCCTGTATACCCAATGCAGGACTCTAGCTTCCACCCCGGAGGAACTTGGACCCCATGGCCCTGTGCAGAAACCTCCCGGCCGGAGAAACTTCCATGCCCCCTAAAGCCACCCACACCTTCCGAAGACCCACACACCGCAATCTCAGAGCCTGACGGGCCGCCAGAGCAATTCCCTCCACTCAGCCCTATGAAGAGCCTGAGTCTGCACTGGCACATCACGCCTGCCATTCTCCCAGGACCAAACCCTAAACCTAGGTTGGGTGTACAGGCTCTGGACTCCAGAGGCCTGACACCCAATCCCTCCCATGGATGGAAGCATCAGAATAATGGCCGGACTCAGAGTCTAAGTCAGGAGGAGACTGTTTCATTTGGTGCTAACACCCTCAAAGCAGAACAAACTGGTGGGCTCCCCTGAAGCCATTCCCGCCATCTTTGCCCCTCCAGGCCAAAAACCCAAGGCCTGAGGAGCGTCCTGAGTCCCGCCCTCAACTCAGCCCTTGGATGAGCCCATATCTGTGCTGGCAGATCCGACCTGCCTTGTCCCTAGGACATAACCCTAACCTAAGCCTAACCCTAACCCTAATTCTAACCCTAGCCCAGGTTCTGAGTTCTGGCATCCGTCCTCCGACGCCTGGTCCCCAAAGCCCAGAGATGGGGGACCTCTGAGCTGTACCCCATCATTGCACCTGATGCCAGGAGGAAACCCTGCCGTTTAGACATGTGCTGAACCTGCAGAGCGGGAGAAACCTGCATGCCTCCCTGAGGAAACCCCCACTTCTGGCGCCCCAAAGGCCCAGGAACCAGGAGTCTCACCGTCTTTTAGACACGCGCCCTCAACTCAGGCATTGGGGTGGGTCACCGCGGCGCCGGCAGATCGGGGCTGCCATGCCTCTACGACCTAACCCTAACACTAGGTTGGGTGATCAGGCTTCCGTCCCCAGAGGCCTGGCTCCCTAGTTCTCCAGACTGGGGAACCGCTGTTCCTAAGGCAGGAATCTGGCTGCCACCCACAAGGAAATTGGAGCCCATGGCCCTGTGCAAAACCCTCCTGGCCGGAGAAACCTCCATGCTCCCTAAAGCCACCCAAACCTTCCAAGGGCCACACACCAAAATCCCAGAGCCTGACGGGCCGCCAGGCCAATCTCCTCAACTAAGACCTCCGGTGAGCCTGGGGGGGCACTGGCACATCAGGCCTGCCATTCTCCCAGGACAAAACCCTAACCCTAGGTAGGTTGTGCAGGCTCTGGACCCCAAAGGATTGACACCCAATCCCTCCCATGGACGGGAAGATCAGACTGATGGCTGGACTAAGCATCTCAGCCAGGAGGAGACCGTTAATTTGGTGCTCTCTAACACCCTCAAAGCAGTGCAAACCGGCATGATCCCCTGGAGCCATTCTGGCCATCTTGGCCCCTCGAGGCCAAAAACCCAGGGCCTGAGGAGCCTCCTGATTCTCACCCTTACCTCAGGCCTTGGCTGAGCCAATAACTGTGCTGACAGATCCGACCTGTCTTGTCCCTAAGACATAACCCTAACCCTCAGCATAACCCTAGGAATAATAATTGCCCTAACCGTAATCCTAACCTTAATCCCTAAACCCTAACCCTCAACCTAACCCTAGCCCTAAACCTAACCCTAACCCTCTAACCCTCACCCTAACCCTAACCCTCCAGACTTCGGATTACAAAGCCACACCACAAAACTCTGCCTGCCCTCTGGAAAGAACGGTGCATGAGCGCCTAAACACACTCTCACCATGGGCAGGTCCCCGGACGTACTGCCGGACTCTGCCGCAATGCCAGGTGCATGTCCTCCACTCCGCCCTGAGGGAGCCCGCCTCAACACCAGCATATCGGAGCTGCCATGCCCCTAGTCCTAACCCTAACACTAGGTTGTGTGTACAGGCTTCCGTACCCAGAGGCCTAGCCCTCAAACCCGCCAGATTGGGTATGCCTCTGACTCACTGTGGCACTCTGACCGACTGCCTATGGTGTTACTCAGATCCCAGAGCAGGAGATAACTTCATGCTCTCCAAGGCATGCCCCAGCATCTGAGCCCCTCCTGAACACAAACCGAGATTCGCATGAGCCACTTATCACCTGCCCTCCACTCAGCCAGCCAGGGATCCCGCCTTAGCACTGGCAGATCAGGCCTGTCTTTCCCAAAGACCCTAACCCTAGTTTGGGTTTTCAGGCTTCCATCCCAAGAGGCCTAGCCTCCAAGCCCCCTGGATTAAGGACCCCTGAGCAAAATGGCAGAAATCCAACCTCCACGCGTGATGAAACCTTGCAGTTTCTCCCCCTCAGAGGGGGAGAAACTTTCAAGCCCCCGGGAAGCTACCCCCACGATTGGCAGCACCCCAGGCCATGAAGCCGGTTTCTGCCAAGCTACTGGACACATGTCCTCAACTCAGCCCTGAGGGGAGCCCATCTCAGCACCGGCAGATTGGGCCTGCCATGACCCTAGACCCTAACCCTAACCCTAGGTGGGGTGTACAGCCTTCCGTGCCCAGAGGCCTGTACCCGGAGCCCATCAGACTGGGGATGCCTGAGACTCAGGCCAGCACTCCGCCGGCCTCCTAGGGTAAAATGGTGCCATTTGGAACCGTGCAGGAACCTCAGAGGAGGAGAAACCTGCATGCCCCCCCCCAGGACAACACCAGCTCTTTGCCCACCCCTCAGACACACACCCAAACCCCAACTCCTGCCTGATTCCTGCCCTCCATTCAGCCAAACTGGGAGACCACCTCAATTCCAGCAGATCGGGCCTGCCATGTCCCTAGGCGTTAACCCTAACCCTAGTTTGGATTTTCAGGCTTCCATCCCAAGAGGTCTGGCCCCCACGCCCCCCGGATTAGGACTTCTGAGCAACACCACAGGACACAACCTGTCACACGAGTGGAAACCTTGTGGTTTGGAGCTGCAAGGAACCCTCAGAGGGGGAGAAACCTGCATGAAACCCTAAAGCCACCCCAACCCTCGGCAGCCCCTCTGGCCATAGAGCTGGATTCCATCCCGCCACCAAATGCAGACCCTCAACACAGCCCATAGTGGATCCCGTCTCAGCACTGGCAGATCGGGCCTGCCATGCCCTTAGGACCTAGCCTTAACCCTAGTTTGGGTTTTCAGGCTTCCATTCTGAGGGTCCTGGCAACAAAGCCCCCGGATTAAGGAACCATGACATGCACCCCAGGACTCCGATCGCCACACAGTAGGAAGCTGTGCCATTTGGAGTGGTGCTGAACCCTCAGAGAGGGAGAAACCTGCCCCTCTACAGGCACTCCCACCATCTGCGGCCCCCCTCGCCATAAAACCGGATTCTCTCTGCTGCCAGAAGCATGACCTCCATTCAACCCTGAGGGGACCCCACCTGAACATCAGCAGATCGGGCCACCATGCCCCTACGCCCTTTCCATAACCCCTGTTTAGGTTTTCAGGCTTCCATCCCAGGGGGTCTGGCCCCCACATCCCCCAGAGGAAGGACTCCTGAGTAAACACCACAGGACTCCACCTGCCACACGGGAGGAATCCTTGTGGTTTGGAGCTGCGCTGAAACCTCAGACAGGGAGAAACCTGCAAGCACCCCTAATGACACCCCCACCATGAGTCACCCTCATGGCCATAAAACCGGATTCTGCTGCGACGCCAGATCTATGCCCTCCACTTGGCCCTTAGGGGAGCCCGCATCTGCACCGGCACGTCGGGCCCGCCATGCCCTTAGGCCCTAACCCTAACCCTAGGTGGGGTGTACCAGCTTTCAAGCCCAGAGACCTGTCCCCCAAGCCCGCCAGATTGGGCACCTCTGAGACTCATGCTGATATAGATTAAGGATGCCTCAGGGACACCCCAGGACTGCGTCCACCACACGGGGGGAAGCCATGCCGTTTGGAGCTCTGCAGAACCCTCAGGGTGGGAGGAACCTGCAGGCAACCCTGAGGACACCCCCAGCTTCTGGGTCATCCCTAGACACAAACTCGGAGTCTGACGTGCCACGTGATACCCACCCTGAAGTCAGCCAACCAGGGAGCCCACCTCAGCACCAGCAGATTGAGCATGTCATGCCCCTAGGCCCTTACCATAACTCTAGTTTCTGATTTCAGGCTTCCATTCCAAGAGGCCTGGCCCCCAAACTCCCCAGATTCAGGACCCCTTTGTTACAAGCCAGAAACCTGACCGCCATGCAGGGGGAAGCCATACCGTTTGGAGCTCCACAGTTCCCTCAGAGAGGGAGATACCAGCATATACCCCTCTAAAGCCACCCCCACCATCAGCCATCCCTCTGGACAGAAACCCTGACTCTTCTGCATAGCAGGACGCATTCCCTCAACTCAATCCCGAGGTATCCCACCTCAGTGTTGGCAGATCAGGCCTGCCATGCCCCAACGCCATTCCCCTAACCCTATGTTGCATTTTCAGGCTTCCTTCCCCAGGGACCTGTCCCACAATCGCTCTAGATTGGGAACCTTGGAGCCACACTGTAGGAGTCCACCTGCCACTCAGCAGGAAACCAGTCCCATTGGAGCTGTGCAGAACCCTCAAAGCCAGAGAAACCAGCACGCCCCCAGGAGGACTCCCCCACGTTCTGCAGTCCCCCGGCTACAAACCCAGAGCCTGATGGGCCACTAGACCCCCATCTTCAACTCAGCTCCTTGGGGAACTCACCTCAGTACCAGCAGTTTGGGCCCAACACGCCACTAGCTCAGCTCTCCTCAAAGACCCCTGCCAGCTCTAGGCAGACCTCAACTCCCCTGTTTGTGGCAAAGCTCTGGGATGCCCCCGCCTTCTTCTCAATTTACACTGGCCCAGGCGATCATGAGAAAGGGAAAGGCTACCTCCTGAATGCTTCATACCTCCTTTCCTCTTCTGCCCTATTTCTCTCCACTTACCTTTGTACCTGGGCAAACTGAAAGGAACATGTCAGTGGTACACGGACATGCTCTGAGATCTAAATCTTTCATGGCAGCTTTCTGAGGGCTCCTTATGCAATAGGAAACTAGTGTATGCTGCCACAGAGTGTTTCAAAATGATCATCTACAGAACAGGAGATCGAGGGTCACTCCAGTTTTACCTCAGTCTTCATGAAGTGGAACATGGTCTTCTTTTCTTCATTGGCTTCAATTCCAATATGTTTCCATTAAGTGTTCATTCATCTCCTTCGGGGGTAGGATTTTGTGATTCCTCACCTGCATAGAACACGCAGAGCTCATCACAGCAAGTACTCTCCCTAATAGCTGTCACCCATTGAACCCTTCCCCCCACACCCCTGCTCTCTAGCAACCCTCAGTTTGTGCTCTAAGTTTGAGTCTGTTTCTTCATTGGCCTTACTCCCTTCACTATGTTCATCTGTTTTCTTTCTGAAATTCCATAGAAGTCAAGTTATAGGCTATTGGTCTTTTCTTACTGATTTGACTTAGCTAAATCCACTGTAGATCCATCCACATCCTTGCAGACGGTAAGATTTCATCCTTTTTGAACCTGGCTCATATTCCATTGAGAAGATGTGGGAGAATGAACACACACACACACACACACACACACACACACACACACACATACACACATATAAGAAATCACTTCTATAAGTTCAGTTCTTATGTTCACTTCTTAGCTTTTGGAGGACACACCATATTCTTTTTTAGATTGGCTGCAACATCCCGCATGCCCACCAACAGTGTAGGAGGGTTCCTTTTTATTTAGTTTTGTTTTGTTTTTAAGATTTTATTATTTATTTGACAGACAGAGATCCCAAGTAGGCAGAGAGGCAGACAGGGCAAAACAAGCTCCCTGCTGAGCAGAGAGCCCAATGCGGGGCTCAATCCCAGGACCCTGGGATCATGACCTGAGCCAAAGGCAGTGGCTTAACCCACTGAGCCACCCAGGGGCCCCCGAGAGTTCCGCTTTCAGCAGAACATTCCCTGCCAGCAATTTCCTAAGGAGGAAATGTAAAACCTGTGGGATCACCTGACTCACCGAGCTTCAGGCAAGCAGCCACAGAAATTCACCACAGGGTTCCTGACGCCAAGGCCCTTGAAGCCACCGGAATGCATGGATCCAGGGAAATCCCAAGACTCTCCTTCTGACTTCACCACCCATGAAACTGCAGAGAAAATAGAGCATGTCCAACCATATATAGCCGTTTGAGTGAACCTAGGAAGACAAGCATCCCTTTTGTGTTGTCCCAAGGCTCCTTGGAATCCTTTTGAATTTTCCCTCTGCCCTCATTGGAAATCTTTGGAGGCAAAGACGAATCCATTAGGATCCATCACCTTGTACAAAAGAGAAGCCATCATCCAAGTCTCTATCTGACCACAAACAGCCACCTGCCTCTCGATGCCTGCCATTCCACCACAGCCGAGGGCCAGTGGAATAAACACTGTTGGATGAAGGAATACTTTCTGTGTTCAAAACGCACACCAAGGCAATCTCATCTTCCCTTTAGAATCCAAGGGATTGCCTAGGAAAAAGATGTTCCAAATACCTTTGTAAACCCGAAAGAAGCAGAGAAAATGAGATCCCTGCCAGGTGCTCCCTGCAGAGACTCTCAGGAACTCTGACACCCACACTAGATATCTTAGAGCTGGTTCACTGTGCCAATTGTGAGCTCCACTGGAGACAAGACATAAGCCCAGGAGGTTTGGGGTGAAAGAGAAGTTTTACCTCCCATCCTGGCACGGATGTGCCCCATGGGCCTGCTCTTTTCTCTGAACACTGACTTCCTGGGACAAGCTGCATGAGGGACTCAGACGCTGATTTCCAAACTTCAGGTCTCGTGGAGCCAGAGGGAAGAAGGGTCGTCAGGTGCGGAGAAGCAGGCGCCTCCCACCTAAAGCCTGCACACCTGCTCCGATTCCTGGGAGAAGGAGAGACACATGCTTGTTTCTTAAGTGGTCATTGACTTCCTTCTAAAGCCGACCAATGCCCTTGTCCTTTGTGGAGAAAGAAACATGCTCTTCCAAACACTCGACTCCTCGGTTCCAAGTGCACCGTGAGTCGGGTTTGGTTCCCCCCAGCTCCAGAGCCCAACTGGGCGGACCCTCCAGAACCACTCTGACAGCAGATGGCCAGCAAACCTGGGGAAAGGGGGCACAGTGCTGTGTGGGGACTCAGCTTCAGGGTTTCTTATGCCCACTCTTGAACCTGGGGAATCAGAGACTATACAGCTCACCACTCCGACCTGCAGAAACAAGCTGTCGTGTCTCACGATTCAGGGTCTCTCACCCAGCACCTCCCCACGGCCCCCAGAGCCAGCAGGCTGCACGGACTCCTCTTCCAGGGTGTTTCCCAGGGCAGCTCGCCACTGCCTCCAGTGGTGGCAAGCAGCATCGCCACGTCTTCCAGGGTCTCTGGCGCCACGGCTCACCGCTCCCTCCAGTGGCGTGAACTGGCACTGCGGGGCTTTCCACAGACTCCTAAGGCAGCTCCCTAACCCTCCACAGGTCTAAAGCCACACGGGCACGGTCCCTCCAGATTGGGGACCTCTGGGCCACACCCCAGGAACCCACCTGCCAACCAGGAGGAAACTGTACCTTTTGAAGCTGCGCAGAACCCTCAGAATGGAAAAAAATACCCACATGCCTCCCTGAGGACACCCCCAAATTCGACGGTCCCCACAGTCACAAACTCACACCCTGATGTGCTTCCTGACCCCCATGTTCGACTCACCAACTGGGGATCCAGCTTCAGCACCAGGAGGTAGGGCCTGCATACCCCAAAGCCCTAACCCAAACGCTAGGTTGTGTTTTCAGGCTTCCGTGCCCAGAGACATGGCCAACAATCCCTCCAGATTGGGACCCCCTGAGCCCCAACCAAGGACTCCGCCTACCATCCAGGAGAAGACCATGTCGTGCGGAGCTACCCAGAACCCTCAGACCAGGAGAAACCCACATGCATTCCAGAGGCCACCCTCACCTCTGATGGCCCACATGGCAACAAAATCCAGAGACTGACATACCGCTTGACCACCGTCCTTGACTCAGCCCATGGGGGATCCCACCTTGGCAATGGCTGTTTGGGCCTGCCATGGCCCTAGGCCCGAACCCTAATCCTATGTTGGCTGTCCAGACTTCTGTCTCCAGAGACCTGGCCCCCAAGCCAACCAGACTGGGGACACCTGAGACACACCCCAGAACTCTGGCTGCTACCCAGGAATAAACTGTGCTGTTAGGAGCTGCACAAACCCCACAGAGCAGGAGAAACTTGAAAGCCCCGCTAAAGCCACCCCCAACATTGGTGGCCCACCCGGCCATGAAGCCGGATTTGCCAACCTGCCGGGCACATACCCTCAACTCAGCCCAGAGGGGATCACACCGCAGTGCTGTCAGATAGGGCCTGCCATACCCCTGGGCCCTAAGCCTAACCTTAAGTCAGGTGTACAGGCTTCTGTGCCCAGAGGGCGGGATCCCAAGCCCGTCCAACTGGGGATGAATGAGACTCGGGCCAGCACACTGCCAGCTTCCTAGATTGGAACTGTGTCATTTGGAGCTGCGCAAAACACAGAGACCGGGACAAAACTGTATGACACTGAGACACCCCAAGCATTTGCACACAACATACCCACAAAACCAGAAACACACAGGTGGGGCGTGGGGCCAGGGATATATTCCAGGTGGCTACGACACGGCCCGAGAAAGAAAGGGCCCTTGGAGCCAGGGAAAGGGCGATTACGCAGGGCTGCTCAACGGCGGCCAATTCTCAGGAGCGTTCTGCCCCAACCGATCCCGGTTGGGGCAGAAGGCTCGTGAGAACTGGCCGGAAAATGCCTGGCGAACTCGCTTCGGGGACAGCCCGCCTGCGGGGCCGCCCCCCGGGCCTGGCGCGGGATCCCGCGGGGTCGCTCCCGCACCCCTAAGGAAAGCCCCCCGCGAGTCCGACGCGGGCGACGCCGACGCCTCCTGCTCCTCAGCGCCCGGACCTCCCCTCCCTGGCACGGGCCGGTGGGGCCGGGCTGGTCCCGAGGCCCGGGCTGGCCCCGAGGCCCGGGATCCAACACTCGCCTGCCTCCTCAGCCTTCCGAGTCCGGGGTCCTGTCCCCCGGGACCTCCCCCAGGGCAACCCCGAGTCCCACGCCCCGAGGCCCCCGACCGCCCCAGCGCCGACGGTCCCGCCGTTCGGAGCTACCCAGAACCCTCAGACCAGGAGAAACCCACATGCATTCCAGAGGACACCCTCACTCTGATGGCCCACATGGCAACAAAACCCAGAGACGGACATACCGCTTGACCACCGTCCTTGACTCAGCCCATGGGGGATCCCCCCTCAGCAATGGCTGTTTGGGCCTCCCATGGCCCTAGGCCCGAACCCTAATCCTATGTTGGCTGTGCAGACTTCTGTCTCCAGAGACCTGGCCCCCAAGCACTCCCGACTGGGGACACCTGAGACACACCCCAGGAATCTGGATGCTACCCAGGAATACACTGTGCTG
>NW_027666422.1:0-72902 GCF_963455335.1 Martes martes | reverse complement strand
ACTGACGGCAGCACTCAGCCTCTCAGTCAGGAGCAAACCGTTTTCATTGGGTTGCTCTTTAGGACCCTCCGAGCGGTAGAAACCAGCATGCTCCCTGGAGGCCATTCCGCTCTCTGGGCCCAAGCAGGCCCAAAACCCAGGGCCGGAGGAGCCTCCTGGAGCGCGCCCTCCCCTCAGGCCTTGGGGGAGACCATGTCTGTGTCGCCAGATCCGACACGCCTTGTCCCAAAGACAGACCCCTAACCCTAACCCTAGCTCTCTCTCTCTCACCCTCCAGCTGACCCGAAGCCCAGCTTGGGTGCTCAGGCTTCCGTCCGCAGAGGCCTGCTTCCCAAACTCTCCAGACGGGGGAACCCGGAGCTGACCGCACCATCGCACCTGATACCAGGAGGAAACCGTGCCCTTGGAAAGGAGGTGAAATCGCCGAGCGGGAGACACCTGCTTGCATCCCTTGGGCCACACCCGCCACAGGCGACCAGCAGGACCAGGAAGCAAGAGTCTGACGATCCTGCAGACACAAGCCCTCCACTCACCCTTAGGTAGAGGCCACGTCAGCGCGGGCAGATCGGGCCTGCCGTGCCCTGTCGGCCTAACCCTAACCCTAGGCCGGTTCCTCAGACTTCTGTCCCCTGTAGCCTGTCCTGGTAGCCTTGCAGTTTGGGGACACCTTATGCGCAACGGCGAACTCTGGGTGCCACTTACGTGGAAACTCTACCATTTGGCCCCGTGCGGAACCAAATCCCCCCACCAACCACAACCCCCCCCCTCCCTCCCCGGAGGCAGACACCTCCACACACCCGAAAGACCGTCACACCTACGGAGGGCACCCACACCCAAAATCCCGGAGCCAGACGGGCCGCCGGACCAAAACCCTCCACGCGGCCCTCCGCAGGGCCTCACTTGGCACTGGCACGTCAGGCCTGCCACTCTCCCAGAACCAAACCCTAACCCTAGGTGGCGTGTTCAGGACCTGGACCCCAGAGGCCTGACACCCAATTCCTCCCCTGCATGGCAGCCTCGGGCTGACGGCCGGACTCAGCCTCTCGGCCAGGAGCAAAGCCTTTCGTTGGATGCCGTCTACTCCCTTCGGAGTGGTCGAAGACCGCGTGCTCCCTTGAGGCTATTCCCGCTCTCTTTGCCCCTGCAGGCCCCAAACCCTGGGCCTGAGGCGGGGCGGGGGCGGGGGGGGGGGGGGGCCTGAGTCCCGCCCTCCCCTCAGGCCTTGGGGGAGGCCATGCCTGTGTGGCCAGATCCGACAGGCCTCGTCCCTAAGACATCAGCCCTAACCCTAACCCTAGCCCTAACCTTAACCGTCAAGCTGACCCGAAGCCCAGCTTGGGTGCTCAGGCTTCCGGCCTCAGACGCCTGCTTCCCAAACTCTCCAGGCGGGGGGACCCTGAGCTTCACCGCACGGGATTGCCCCTGATACCAGGTGGAAACCATGCCCTTTGAAAGGAGCTGAACTGGCAGAGCGGGAGACAACTGCATGCATCCCCTGGGCCACATCCACGATAGGCGCCCACCAGGCCCAGGAAGCAAGAGTCAGACGATCCTGCAGACACGAGCCCTCCACTCGGCGATAGGAAGAGGCCACGTCAGCGCGGACAGATCGGGCCTGCCGTGCCCTGTCGGCCTAAGCCTAACCCTAGGCTGGTTCCTCAGACTTCCGGCCCCAGTGGCCTGGCCTGGTAGCGCTGCAGTTGGCGGACACCTGATTCACAACGGCTGACTCTAGGGGGCCACTCACGTGGAAACTGTACCAATTGGACCCCTGGGCAGAAGCCCCGTGGCGGGAGAAAACGCCACGCCCCCTGAAGACCAGTACACCTATGGAGGACACCCACACCCAAAGTCCCGGAGCCAGACGGGCCGCCAGGCCAAAGCCCTCCACTCAGCCCTCCACAGGGCCTCACTTGGCACTGGCACGTCGGGCCTGGCATTCTCCCAGGACCAAACCCTACCCCTAGGTTACGTGTCCAGGACCTGGGCTCCAGAGGCCTGACACCCAATTCCTCCCAGGCATGGCAGCCGCCGCCGACTGACGGCAGCACTCAGCCTCTCAGTCAGGAGCAAACCGTTTTCATTGGGTGCTCTTTAGGACCCTCCGAGCGGTAGAAACCAGCATGCTCCCTGGAGGCCATTCCGCTCTCTGGGCCCAAGCAGGCCCAAAACCCAGGGCCGGAGGAGCCTCCTGGAGCGCGCCCTCCCCTCAGGCCTTGGGGGAGACCATGTCTGTGTCGCCAGATCCGACACGCCTTGTCCCAAAGACAGACCCCTAACCCTAACCCTAGCTCTCTCTCTCTCACCCTCCAGCTGACCCGAAGCCCAGCTTGGGTGCTCAGGCTTCCGTCCGCAGAGGCCTGCTTCCCAAACTCTCCAGACGGGGGAACCCGGAGCTGACCGCACCATCGCACCTGATACCAGGAGGAAACCGTGCCCTTGGAAAGGAGGTGAAATCGCCGAGCGGGAGACACCTGCTTGCATCCCTTGGGCCACACCCGCCACAGGCGACCAGCAGGACCAGGAAGCAAGAGTCTGACGATCCTGCAGACACAAGCCCTCCACTCACCCTTAGGTAGAGGCCACGTCAGCGCGGGCAGATCGGGCCTGCCGTGCCCTGTCGGCCTAACCCTAACCCTAGGCCGGTTCCTCAGACTTCTGTCCCCTGTAGCCTGTCCTGGTAGCCTTGCAGTTTGGGGACACCTTATGCGCAACGGCGAACTCTGGGTGCCACTTACGTGGAAACTCTACCATTTGGCCCCGTGCGGAACCAAATCCCCCCACCAACCACAACCCCCCCCCCTCCCTCCCCGGAGGCAGACACCTCCACACACCCGAAAGACCGTCACACCTACGGAGGGCACCCACACCCAAAATCCCGGAGCCAGACGGGCCGCCGGACCAAGACCCTCCACGCGGCCCTCCGCAGGGCCTCACTTGGCACTGGCACTTCAGGCCTGCCACTCTCCCAGAACCAAACCCAAACCCTAGGTGGCGTGTTCAGGACCTGGACCCCAGAGGCCTGACACCCAATTCCTCCCCTGCATGGCAGCCTCGGGCTGACGGCCGGACTCAGCCTCTCGGCCAGGAGCAAAGCCTTTCGTTGGATGCCGTCTACTCCCTTCGGAGTGGTCGAAGGCCGAGTGCTCCCTGGAGGCTATTCCCGCTCTCTTTGCCCCTGCAGGCCCCAAACCCTGGGCCTGAGGCGGGGCGGGGGCGGGGGGGGGCCTGAGTCCCGCCCTCCCCTCAGGCCTTGGGGGAGGCCATGCCTGTGTGGCCAGATCCGACAGGCCTCGTCCCTAAGACATCAGCCCTAACCCTAACCCTAGCCCTAACCTTAACCGTCAAGCTGACCCGAAGCCCAGCTTGGGTGCTCAGGCTTCCGGCCTCAGACGCCTGCTTCCCAAACTCTCCAGGCGGGGGGACCCTGAGCTTCACCGCACGGGATTGCCCCTGATACCAGGTGGAAACCATGCCCTTTGAAAGGAGCTGAACTGGCAGAGCGGGAGACAACTGCATGCATCCCCTGGGCCACATCCACGATAGGCGCCCACCAGGCCCAGGAAGCAAGAGTCAGACGATCCTGCAGACACGAGCCCTCCACTCGGCGATAGGAAGAGGCCACGTCAGCGCGGACAGATCGGGCCTGCCGTGCCCTGTCGGCCTAAGCCTAACCCTACGCTGGTTCCTCAGACTTCCGGCCCCAGTGGCCTGGCCTGGTAGCGCTGCAGTTGGCGGACACCTGATTCACAACGGCTGACTCTGGGGGCCACTCACGTGGAAACTGTACCAATTGGACCCCTGGGCAGAAGCCCCGTGGCGGGAGAAAACGCCACACCCCCTGAAGACCAGCACACCTATGGAGGACACCCACACCCAAAGTCCCGGAGCCAGACGGGCCGCCAGGCCAAAGCCCTCCACTCAGCCCTCCACAGGGCCTCACTTGGCACTGGCACGTCGGGCCTGGCATTCTCCCAGGACCAAACCCTACCCCTAGGTTACGTGTCCAGGACCTGGGCTCCAGAGGCCTGACGCCCAATTCCTCCCAGGCATGGCAGCCGCCGCCGACTGACGGCAGCACTCAGCCTCTCAGTCAGGAGCAAACCGTTTTCATTGGGTGCTCTTTAGGACCCTCCGAGCGGTAGAAACCAGCATGCTCCCTGGAGGCCATTCCGCTCTCTGGGCCCAAGCAGGCCCAAAACCCAGGGCCGGAGGAGCCTCCTGGAGCGCGCCCTCCCCTCAGGCCTTGGGGGAGACCATGTCTGTGTCGCCAGATCCGACACGCCTTGTCCCAAAGACAGACCCCTAACCCTAACCCTAGCTCTCTCTCTCTCACCCTCCAGCTGACCCGAAGCCCAGCTTGGGTGCTCAGGCTTCCGTCCGCAGAGTCCTGCTTCCCAAACTCTCCAGACGGGGGAACCCGGAGCTGGCCGCACCATCGCACCTGATACCAGGAGGAAACCGTGCCCTTGGAAAGGAGGTGAAATCGCCGAGCGGGAGACACCTGCTTGCATCCCTTGGGCCACACCCGCCACAGGCGACCAGCAGGACCAGGAAGCCAGAGTCTGACGATCCTGCAGACAAAAGCCCTCCACTCACCCTTAGGTAGAGGCCACGTCAGCGCGGGCAGATCGGGCCTGCCGTGCCCTGTCGGCCTAACCCTAACCCTAGGCCGGTTCCTCAGACTTCTGTCCCCTGTAGCCTGTCCTGGTAGCCTTGCAGTTTGGGGACACCTTATGCGCAACGGCGAACTCTGGGTGCCACTTACGGGGAAACTCTACCATTTGGCCCCGTGCGGAACCAAATCCCCCCACCAACCACAACCCCCCCCCTCCCTCCCCGGAGGCAGACACCTCCACACACCCGAAAGACCGTCACACCTACGGAGGGCACCCACACCCAAAATCCCGGAGCCAGACGGGCCGCCGGACCAAGACCCTCCACGCGGCCCTCCGCAGGGCCTCACTTGGCACTGGCACGTCAGGCCTGCCACTCTCCCAGAACCAAACCCTAACCCTAGGTGGCGTGTTCAGGACCTGGACCCCAGAGGCCTGACACCCAATTCCTCCCCTGCATGGCAGCCTCGGGCTGACGGCCGGACTCAGCCTCTCGGCCAGGAGCAAAGCCTTTCGTTGGATGCCGTCTACTCCCTTCGGAGTGGTCGAAGACCGCGTGCTCCCTTGAGGCTATTCCCGCTCTCTTTGCCCCTGCAGGCCCCAAACCCTGGGCCTGAGGCGGGGCGGGGGCGGGGGGGGGGGCCTGAGTCCCGCCCTCCCCTCAGGCCTTGGGGGAGGCCATGCCTGTGTGGCCAGATCCGACAGGCCTCGTCCCTAAGACATCAGCCCTAACCCTAACCCTAGCCCTAACCTTAACCGTCAAGCTGACCCGAAGCCCAGCTTGGGTGCTCAGGCTTCCGGCCTCAGACGCCTGCTTCCCAAACTCTCCAGGCGGGGGGACCCTGAGCTTCACCGCACGGGATTGCCCCTGATACCAGGTGGAAACCATGCCCTTTGAAAGGAGCTGAACTGGCAGAGCGGGAGACAACTGCATGCATCCCCTGGGCCACATCCACGATAGGCGCCCACCAGGCCCAGGAAGCAAGAGTCAGACGATCCTGCAGACACGAGCCCTCCACTCGGCGATAGGAAGAGGCCACGTCAGCGCGGACAGATCGGGCCTGCCGTGCCCTGTCGGCCTAAGCCTAACCCTAGGCTGGTTCCTCAGACTTCCGGCCCCAGTGGCCTGGCCTGGTAGCGCTGCAGTTGGCGGACACCTGATTCACAACGGCTGACTCTGGGGGCCACTCACGTGGAAACTGTACCAATTGGACCCCTGGGCAGAAGCCCCGTGGCGGGAGAAAACGCCACACCCCCTGAAGACCAGCACACCTATGGAGGACACCCACACCCAAAGTCCCGGAGCCAGACGGGCCGCCAGGCCAAAGCCCTCCACTCAGCCCTCCACAGGGCCTCACTTGGCACTGGCACGTCGGGCCTGGCATTCTCCCAGGACCAAACCCTACCCCTAGGTTACGTGTCCAGGACCTGGGCTCCAGAGGCCTGACGCCCAATTCCTCCCAGGCATGGCAGCCGCCGCCGACTGACGGCAGCACTCAGCCTCTCAGTCAGGAGCAAACCGTTTTCATTGGGTGCTCTTTAGGACCCTCCGAGCGGTAGAAACCAGCATGCTCCCTGGAGGCCATTCCGCTCTCTGGGCCCAAGCAGGCCCAAAACCCAGGGCCGGAGGAGCCTCCTGGAGCGCGCCCTCCCCTCAGGCCTTGGGGGAGACCATGTCTGTGTCGCCAGATCCGACACGCCTTGTCCCAAAGACAGACCCCTAACCCTAACCCTAGCTCTCTCTCTCTCACCCTCCAGCTGACCCGAAGCCCAGCTTGGGTGCTCAGGCTTCCGTCCGCAGAGGCCTGCTTCCCAAACTCTCCAGACGGGGGAACCCGGAGCTGACCGCACCATCGCACCTGATACCAGGAGGAAACCGTGCCCTTGGAAAGGAGGTGAAATCGCCGAGCGGGAGACACCTGCTTGCATCCCTTGGGCCACACCCGCCACAGGCGACCAGCAGGACCAGGAAGCAAGAGTCTGACGATCCTGCAGACACAAGCCCTCCACTCACCCTTAGGTAGAGGCCACGTCAGCGCGGGCAGATCGGGCCTGCCGTGCCCTGTCGGCCTAACCCTAACCCTAGGCCGGTTCCTCAGACTTCTGTCCCCTGTAGCCTGTCCTGGTAGCCTTGCAGTTTGGGGACACCTTATGCGCAACGGCGAACTCTGGGTGCCACTTACGTGGAAACTCTACCATTTGGCCCCGTGCGGAACCAAATCCCCCCACCAACCACAACCCCCCCCCCCTCCCTCCCCGGAGGCAGACACCTCCACACACCCGAAAGACCGTCACACCTACGGAGGGCACCCACACCCAAAATCCCGGAGCCAGACGGGCCGCCGGACCAAAACCCTCCACGCGGCCCTCCGCAGGGCCTCACTTGGCACTGGCACGTCAGGCCTGCCACTCTCCCAGAACCAAACCCTAACCCTAGGTGGCGTGTTCAGGACCTGGACCCCAGAGGCCTGACACCCAATTCCTCCCCTGCATGGCAGCCTCGGGCTGACGGCCGGACTCAGCCTCTCGGCCAGGAGCAAAGCCTTTCGTTGGATGCCGTCTACTCCCTTCGGAGTGGTCGAAGACCGCGTGCTCCCTTGAGGCTATTCCCGCTCTCTTTGCCCCTGCAGGCCCCAAACCCTGGGCCTGAGGCGGGGCGGGGGCGGGGGGGGGGGCCTGAGTCCCGCCCTCCCCTCAGGCCTTGGGGGAGGCCATGCCTGTGTGGCCAGATCCGACAGGCCTCGTCCCTAAGACATCAGCCCTAACCCTAACCCTAGCCCTAACCTTAACCGTCAAGCTGACCCGAAGCCCAGCTTGGGTGCTCAGGCTTCCGGCCTCAGACGCCTGCTTCCCAAACTCTCCAGGCGGGGGGACCCTGAGCTTCACCGCACGGGATTGCCCCTGATACCAGGTGGAAACCATGCCCTTTGAAAGGAGCTGAACTGGCAGAGCGGGAGACAACTGCATGCATCCCCTGGGCCACATCCACGATAGGCGCCCACCAGGCCCAGGAAGCAAGAGTCAGACGATCCTGCAGACACGAGCCCTCCACTCGGCGATAGGAAGAGGCCACGTCAGCGCGGACAGATCGGGCCTGCCGTGCCCTGTCGGCCTAAGCCTAACCCTAGGCTGGTTCCTCAGACTTCCGGCCCCAGTGGCCTGGCCTGGTAGCGCTGCAGTTGGCGGACACCTGATTCACAACGGCTGACTCTGGGGGCCACTCACGTGGAAACTGTACCAATTGGACCCCTGGGCAGAAGCCCCGTGGCGGGAGAAAACGCCACACCCCCTGAAGACCAGCACACCTATGGAGGACACCCACACCCAAAGTCCCGGAGCCAGACGGGCCGCCAGGCCAAAGCCCTCCACTCAGCCCTCCACAGGGCCTCACTTGGCACTGGCACGTCGGGCCTGGCATTCTCCCAGGACCAAACCCTACCCCTAGGTTACGTGTCCAGGACCTGGGCTCCAGAGGCCTGACGCCCAATTCCTCCCAGGCATGGCAGCCGCCGCCGACTGACGGCAGCACTCAGCCTCTCAGTCAGGAGCAAACCGTTTTCATTGGGTGCTCTTTAGGACCCTCCGAGCGGTAGAAACCAGCATGCTCCCTGGAGGCCATTCCGCTCTCTGGGCCCAAGCAGGCCCAAAACCCAGGGCCGGAGGAGCCTCCTGGAGCGCGCCCTCCCCTCAGGCCTTGGGGGAGACCATGTCTGTGTCGCCAGATCCGACACGCCTTGTCCCAAAGACAGACCCCTAACCCTAACCCTAGCTCTCTCTCTCTCACCCTCCAGCTGACCCGAAGCCCAGCTTGGGTGCTCAGGCTTCCGTCCGCAGAGGCCTGCTTCCCAAACTCTCCAGACGGGGGAACCCGGAGCTGACCGCACCATCGCACCTGATACCAGGAGGAAACCGTGCCCTTGGAAAGGAGGTGAAATCGCCGAGCGGGAGACACCTGCTTGCATCCCTTGGGCCACACCCGCCACAGGCGACCAGCAGGACCAGGAAGCAAGAGTCTGACGATCCTGCAGACACAAGCCCTCCACTCACCCTTAGGTAGAGGCCACGTCAGCGCGGGCAGATCGGGCCTGCCGTGCCCTGTCGGCCTAACCCTAACCCTAGGCCGGTTCCTCAGACTTCTGTCCCCTGTAGCCTGTCCTGGTAGCCTTGCAGTTTGGGGACACCTTATGCGCAACGGCGAACTCTGGGTGCCACTTACGTGGAAACTCTACCATTTGGCCCCGTGCGGAACCAAATCCCCCCACCAACCACAACCCCCCCCCCTCCCTCCCCGGAGGCAGACACCTCCACACACCCGAAAGACCGTCACACCTACGGAGGGCACCCACACCCAAAATCCCGGAGCCAGACGGGCCGCCGGACCAAAACCCTCCACGCGGCCCTCCGCAGGGCCTCACTTGGCACTGGCACGTCAGGCCTGCCACTCTCCCAGAACCAAACCCTAACCCTAGGTGGCGTGTTCAGGACCTGGACCCCAGAGGCCTGACACCCAATTCCTCCCCTGCATGGCAGCCTCGGGCTGACGGCCGGACTCAGCCTCTCGGCCAGGAGCAAAGCCTTTCGTTGGATGCCGTCTACTCCCTTCGGAGTGGTCGAAGACCGCGTGCTCCCTTGAGGCTATTCCCGCTCTCTTTGCCCCTGCAGGCCCCAAACCCTGGGCCTGAGGCGGGGCGGGGGCGGGGGGGGGGGGGGCCTGAGTCCCGCCCTCCCCTCAGGCCTTGGGGGAGGCCATGCCTGTGTGGCCAGATCCGACAGGCCTCGTCCCTAAGACATCAGCCCTAACCCTAACCCTAGCCCTAACCTTAACCGTCAAGCTGACCCGAAGCCCAGCTTGGGTGCTCAGGCTTCCGGCCTCAGACGCCTGCTTCCCAAACTCTCCAGGCGGGGGGACCCTGAGCTTCACCGCACGGGATTGCCCCTGATACCAGGTGGAAACCATGCCCTTTGAAAGGAGCTGAACTGGCAGAGCGGGAGACAACTGCATGCATCCCCTGGGCCACATCCACGATAGGCGCCCACCAGGCCCAGGAAGCAAGAGTCAGACGATCCTGCAGACACGAGCCCTCCACTCGGCGATAGGAAGAGGCCACGTCAGCGCGGACAGATCGGGCCTGCCGTGCCCTGTCGGCCTAAGCCTAACCCTAGGCTGGTTCCTCAGACTTCCGGCCCCAGTGGCCTGGCCTGGTAGCGCTGCAGTTGGCGGACACCTGATTCACAACGGCTGACTCTGGGGGCCACTCACGTGGAAACTGTACCAATTGGACCCCTGGGCAGAAGCCCCGTGGCGGGAGAAAACGCCACACCCCCTGAAGACCAGCACACCTATGGAGGACACCCACACCCAAAGTCCCGGAGCCAGACGGGCCGCCAGGCCAAAGCCCTCCACTCAGCCCTCCACAGGGCCTCACTTGGCACTGGCACGTCGGGCCTGGCATTCTCCCAGGACCAAACCCTACCCCTAGGTTACGTGTCCAGGACCTGGGCTCCAGAGGCCTGACGCCCAATTCCTCCCAGGCATGGCAGCCGCCGCCGACTGACGGCAGCACTCAGCCTCTCAGTCAGGAGCAAACCGTTTTCATTGGGTGCTCTTTAGGACCCTCCGAGCGGTAGAAACCAGCATGCTCCCTGGAGGCCATTCCGCTCTCTGGGCCCAAGCAGGCCCAAAACCCAGGGCCGGAGGAGCCTCCTGGAGCGCGCCCTCCCCTCAGGCCTTGGGGGAGACCATGTCTGTGTCGCCAGATCCGACACGCCTTGTCCCAAAGACAGACCCCTAACCCTAACCCTAGCTCTCTCTCTCTCACCCTCCAGCTGACCCGAAGCCCAGCTTGGGTGCTCAGGCTTCCGTCCGCAGAGGCCTGCTTCCCAAACTCTCCAGACGGGGGAACCCGGAGCTGACCGCACCATCGCACCTGATACCAGGAGGAAACCGTGCCCTTGGAAAGGAGGTGAAATCGCCGAGCGGGAGACACCTGCTTGCATCCCTTGGGCCACACCCGCCACAGGCGACCAGCAGGACCAGGAAGCAAGAGTCTGACGATCCTGCAGACACAAGCCCTCCACTCACCCTTAGGTAGAGGCCACGTCAGCGCGGGCAGATCGGGCCTGCCGTGCCCTGTCGGCCTAACCCTAACCCTAGGCCGGTTCCTCAGACTTCTGTCCCCTGTAGCCTGTCCTGGTAGCCTTGCAGTTTGGGGACACCTTATGCGCAACGGCGAACTCTGGGTGCCACTTACGTGGAAACTCTACCATTTGGCCCCGTGCGGAACCAAATCCCCCCACCAACCACAACCCCCCCCCCCTCCCTCCCCGGAGGCAGACACCTCCACACACCCGAAAGACCGTCACACCTACGGAGGGCACCCACACCCAAAATCCCGGAGCCAGACGGGCCGCCGGACCAAAACCCTCCACGCGGCCCTCCGCAGGGCCTCACTTGGCACTGGCACGTCAGGCCTGCCACTCTCCCAGAACCAAACCCTAACCCTAGGTGGCGTGTTCAGGACCTGGACCCCAGAGGCCTGACACCCAATTCCTCCCCTGCATGGCAGCCTCGGGCTGACGGCCGGACTCAGCCTCTCGGCCAGGAGCAAAGCCTTTCGTTGGATGCCGTCTACTCCCTTCGGAGTGGTCGAAGACCGCGTGCTCCCTTGAGGCTATTCCCGCTCTCTTTGCCCCTGCAGGCCCCAAACCCTGGGCCTGAGGCGGGGCGGGGGCGGGGGGGGGGGGGCCTGAGTCCCGCCCTCCCCTCAGGCCTTGGGGGAGGCCATGCCTGTGTGGCCAGATCCGACAGGCCTCGTCCCTAAGACATCAGCCCTAACCCTAACCCTAGCCCTAACCTTAACCGTCAAGCTGACCCGAAGCCCAGCTTGGGTGCTCAGGCTTCCGGCCTCAGACGCCTGCTTCCCAAACTCTCCAGGCGGGGGGACCCTGAGCTTCACCGCACGGGATTGCCCCTGATACCAGGTGGAAACCATGCCCTTTGAAAGGAGCTGAACTGGCAGAGCGGGAGACAACTGCATGCATCCCCTGGGCCACATCCACGATAGGCGCCCACCAGGCCCAGGAAGCAAGAGTCAGACGATCCTGCAGACACGAGCCCTCCACTCGGCGATAGGAAGAGGCCACGTCAGCGCGGACAGATCGGGCCTGCCGTGCCCTGTCGGCCTAAGCCTAACCCTAGGCTGGTTCCTCAGACTTCCGGCCCCAGTGGCCTGGCCTGGTAGCGCTGCAGTTGGCGGACACCTGATTCACAACGGCTGACTCTGGGGGCCACTCACGTGGAAACTGTACCAATTGGACCCCTGGGCAGAAGCCCCGTGGCGGGAGAAAACGCCACACCCCCTGAAGACCAGCACACCTATGGAGGACACCCACACCCAAAGTCCCGGAGCCAGACGGGCCGCCAGGCCAAAGCCCTCCACTCAGCCCTCCACAGGGCCTCACTTGGCACTGGCACGTCGGGCCTGGCATTCTCCCAGGACCAAACCCTACCCCTAGGTTACGTGTCCAGGACCTGGGCTCCAGAGGCCTGACGCCCAATTCCTCCCAGGCATGGCAGCCGCCGCCGACTGACGGCAGCACTCAGCCTCTCAGTCAGGAGCAAACCGTTTTCATTGGGTGCTCTTTAGGACCCTCCGAGCGGTAGAAACCAGCATGCTCCCTGGAGGCCATTCCGCTCTCTGGGCCCAAGCAGGCCCAAAACCCAGGGCCGGAGGAGCCTCCTGGAGCGCGCCCTCCCCTCAGGCCTTGGGGGAGACCATGTCTGTGTCGCCAGATCCGACACGCCTTGTCCCAAAGACAGACCCCTAACCCTAACCCTAGCTCTCTCTCTCTCACCCTCCAGCTGACCCGAAGCCCAGCTTGGGTGCTCAGGCTTCCGTCCGCAGAGGCCTGCTTCCCAAACTCTCCAGACGGGGGAACCCGGAGCTGACCGCACCATCGCACCTGATACCAGGAGGAAACCGTGCCCTTGGAAAGGAGGTGAAATCGCCGAGCGGGAGACACCTGCTTGCATCCCTTGGGCCACACCCGCCACAGGCGACCAGCAGGACCAGGAAGCAAGAGTCTGACGATCCTGCAGACACAAGCCCTCCACTCACCCTTAGGTAGAGGCCACGTCAGCGCGGGCAGATCGGGCCTGCCGTGCCCTGTCGGCCTAACCCTAACCCTAGGCCGGTTCCTCAGACTTCTGTCCCCTGTAGCCTGTCCTGGTAGCCTTGCAGTTTGGGGACACCTTATGCGCAACGGCGAACTCTGGGTGCCACTTACGTGGAAACTCTACCATTTGGCCCCGTGCGGAACCAAATCCCCCCACCAACCACAACCCCCCCCCCCTCCCTCCCCGGAGGCAGACACCTCCACACACCCGAAAGACCGTCACACCTACGGAGGGCACCCACACCCAAAATCCCGGAGCCAGACGGGCCGCCGGACCAAAACCCTCCACGCGGCCCTCCGCAGGGCCTCACTTGGCACTGGCACGTCAGGCCTGCCACTCTCCCAGAACCAAACCCTAACCCTAGGTGGCGTGTTCAGGACCTGGACCCCAGAGGCCTGACACCCAATTCCTCCCCTGCATGGCAGCCTCGGGCTGACGGCCGGACTCAGCCTCTCGGCCAGGAGCAAAGCCTTTCGTTGGATGCCGTCTACTCCCTTCGGAGTGGTCGAAGACCGCGTGCTCCCTTGAGGCTATTCCCGCTCTCTTTGCCCCTGCAGGCCCCAAACCCTGGGCCTGAGGCGGGGCGGGGGCGGGGGGGGGGGGCCTGAGTCCCGCCCTCCCCTCAGGCCTTGGGGGAGGCCATGCCTGTGTGGCCAGATCCGACAGGCCTCGTCCCTAAGACATCAGCCCTAACCCTAACCCTAGCCCTAACCTTAACCGTCAAGCTGACCCGAAGCCCAGCTTGGGTGCTCAGGCTTCCGGCCTCAGACGCCTGCTTCCCAAACTCTCCAGGCGGGGGGACCCTGAGCTTCACCGCACGGGATTGCCCCTGATACCAGGTGGAAACCATGCCCTTTGAAAGGAGCTGAACTGGCAGAGCGGGAGACAACTGCATGCATCCCCTGGGCCACATCCACGATAGGCGCCCACCAGGCCCAGGAAGCAAGAGTCAGACGATCCTGCAGACACGAGCCCTCCACTCGGCGATAGGAAGAGGCCACGTCAGCGCGGACAGATCGGGCCTGCCGTGCCCTGTCGGCCTAAGCCTAACCCTAGGCTGGTTCCTCAGACTTCCGGCCCCAGTGGCCTGGCCTGGTAGCGCTGCAGTTGGCGGACACCTGATTCACAACGGCTGACTCTGGGGGCCACTCACGTGGAAACTGTACCAATTGGACCCCTGGGCAGAAGCCCCGTGGCGGGAGAAAACGCCACACCCCCTGAAGACCAGCACACCTATGGAGGACACCCACACCCAAAGTCCCGGAGCCAGACGGGCCGCCAGGCCAAAGCCCTCCACTCAGCCCTCCACAGGGCCTCACTTGGCACTGGCACGTCGGGCCTGGCATTCTCCCAGGACCAAACCCTACCCCTAGGTTACGTGTCCAGGACCTGGGCTCCAGAGGCCTGACGCCCAATTCCTCCCAGGCATGGCAGCCGCCGCCGACTGACGGCAGCACTCAGCCTCTCAGTCAGGAGCAAACCGTTTTCATTGGGTGCTCTTTAGGACCCTCCGAGCGGTAGAAACCAGCATGCTCCCTGGAGGCCATTCCGCTCTCTGGGCCCAAGCAGGCCCAAAACCCAGGGCCGGAGGAGCCTCCTGGAGCGCGCCCTCCCCTCAGGCCTTGGGGGAGACCATGTCTGTGTCGCCAGATCCGACACGCCTTGTCCCAAAGACAGACCCCTAACCCTAACCCTAGCTCTCTCTCTCTCACCCTCCAGCTGACCCGAAGCCCAGCTTGGGTGCTCAGGCTTCCGTCCGCAGAGGCCTGCTTCCCAAACTCTCCAGACGGGGGAACCCGGAGCTGACCGCACCATCGCACCTGATACCAGGAGGAAACCGTGCCCTTGGAAAGGAGGTGAAATCGCCGAGCGGGAGACACCTGCTTGCATCCCTTGGGCCACACCCGCCACAGGCGACCAGCAGGACCAGGAAGCAAGAGTCTGACGATCCTGCAGACACAAGCCCTCCACTCACCCTTAGGTAGAGGCCACGTCAGCGCGGGCAGATCGGGCCTGCCGTGCCCTGTCGGCCTAACCCTAACCCTAGGCCGGTTCCTCAGACTTCTGTCCCCTGTAGCCTGTCCTGGTAGCCTTGCAGTTTGGGGACACCTTATGCGCAACGGCGAACTCTGGGTGCCACTTACGTGGAAACTCTACCATTTGGCCCCGTGCGGAACCAAATCCCCCCACCAACCACAACCCCCCCCCCTCCCTCCCCGGAGGCAGACACCTCCACACACCCGAAAGACCGTCACACCTACGGAGGGCACCCACACCCAAAATCCCGGAGCCAGACGGGCCGCCGGACCAAAACCCTCCACGCGGCCCTCCGCAGGGCCTCACTTGGCACTGGCACGTCAGGCCTGCCACTCTCCCAGAACCAAACCCTAACCCTAGGTGGCGTGTTCAGGACCTGGACCCCAGAGGCCTGACACCCAATTCCTCCCCTGCATGGCAGCCTCGGGCTGACGGCCGGACTCAGCCTCTCGGCCAGGAGCAAAGCCTTTCGTTGGATGCCGTCTACTCCCTTCGGAGTGGTCGAAGACCGCGTGCTCCCTTGAGGCTATTCCCGCTCTCTTTGCCCCTGCAGGCCCCAAACCCTGGGCCTGAGGCGGGGCGGGGGCGGGGGGGGGGGGGCCTGAGTCCCGCCCTCCCCTCAGGCCTTGGGGGAGGCCATGCCTGTGTGGCCAGATCCGACAGGCCTCGTCCCTAAGACATCAGCCCTAACCCTAACCCTAGCCCTAACCTTAACCGTCAAGCTGACCCGAAGCCCAGCTTGGGTGCTCAGGCTTCCGGCCTCAGACGCCTGCTTCCCAAACTCTCCAGGCGGGGGGACCCTGAGCTTCACCGCACGGGATTGCCCCTGATACCAGGTGGAAACCATGCCCTTTGAAAGGAGCTGAACTGGCAGAGCGGGAGACAACTGCATGCATCCCCTGGGCCACATCCACGATAGGCGCCCACCAGGCCCAGGAAGCAAGAGTCAGACGATCCTGCAGACACGAGCCCTCCACTCGGCGATAGGAAGAGGCCACGTCAGCGCGGACAGATCGGGCCTGCCGTGCCCTGTCGGCCTAAGCCTAACCCTAGGCTGGTTCCTCAGACTTCCGGCCCCAGTGGCCTGGCCTGGTAGCGCTGCAGTTGGCGGACACCTGATTCACAACGGCTGACTCTGGGGGCCACTCACGTGGAAACTGTACCAATTGGACCCCTGGGCAGAAGCCCCGTGGCGGGAGAAAACGCCACACCCCCTGAAGACCAGCACACCTATGGAGGACACCCACACCCAAAGTCCCGGAGCCAGACGGGCCGCCAGGCCAAAGCCCTCCACTCAGCCCTCCACAGGGCCTCACTTGGCACTGGCACGTCGGGCCTGGCATTCTCCCAGGACCAAACCCTACCCCTAGGTTACGTGTCCAGGACCTGGGCTCCAGAGGCCTGACACCCAATTCCTCCCAGGCATGGCAGCCGCCGCCGACTGACGGCAGCACTCAGCCTCTCAGTCAGGAGCAAACCGTTTTCATTGGGTGCTCTTTAGGACCCTCCGAGCGGTAGAAACCAGCATGCTCCCTGGAGGCCATTCCGCTCTCTGGGCCCAAGCAGGCCCAAAACCCAGGGCCGGAGGAGCCTCCTGGAGCGCGCCCTCCCCTCAGGCCTTGGGGGAGACCATGTCTGTGTCGCCAGATCCGACACGCCTTGTCCCAAAGACAGACCCCTAACCCTAACCCTAGCTCTCTCTCTCTCACCCTCCAGCTGACCCGAAGCCCAGCTTGGGTGCTCAGGCTTCCGTCCGCAGAGGCCTGCTTCCCAAACTCTCCAGACGGGGGAACCCGGAGCTGACCGCACCATCGCACCTGATACCAGGAGGAAACCGTGCCCTTGGAAAGGAGGTGAAATCGCCGAGCGGGAGACACCTGCTTGCATCCCTTGGGCCACACCCGCCACAGGCGACCAGCAGGACCAGGAAGCCAGAGTCTGACGATCCTGCAGACACAAGCCCTCCACTCACCCTTAGGTAGAGGCCACGTCAGCGCGGGCAGATCGGGCCTGCCGTGCCCTGTCGGCCTAACCCTAACCCTAGGCCGGTTCCTCAGACTTCTGTCCCCTGTAGCCTGTCCTGGTAGCCTTGCAGTTTGGGGACACCTTATGCGCAACGGCGAACTCTGGGTGCCACTTACGTGGAAACTCTACCATTTGGCCCCGTGCGGAACCAAATCCCCCCACCAACCACAACCCCCCCCCCCTCCCTCCCCGGAGGCAGACACCTCCACACACCCGAAAGACCGTCACACCTACGGAGGGCACCCACACCCAAAATCCCGGAGCCAGACGGGCCGCCGGACCAAAACCCTCCACGCGGCCCTCCGCAGGGCCTCACTTGGCACTGGCACGTCAGGCCTGCCACTCTCCCAGAACCAAACCCTAACCCTAGGTGGCGTGTTCAGGACCTGGACCCCAGAGGCCTGACACCCAATTCCTCCCCTGCATGGCAGCCTCGGACTGACGGCCGGACTCAGCCTCTCGGCCAGGAGCAAAGCCTTTCGTTGGATGCCGTCTACTCCCTTCGGAGTGGTCGAAGACCGCGTGCTCCCTTGAGGCTATTCCCGCTCTCTTTGCCCCTGCAGGCCCCAAACCCTGGGCCTGAGGCGGGGCGGGGGCGGGGGGGGGGGCCTGAGTCCCGCCCTCCCCTCAGGCCTTGGGGGAGGCCATGCCTGTGTGGCCAGATCCGACAGGCCTCGTCCCTAAGACATCAGCCCTAACCCTAACCCTAGCCCTAACCTTAACCGTCAAGCTGACCCGAAGCCCAGCTTGGGTGCTCAGGCTTCCGGCCTCAGACGCCTGCTTCCCAAACTCTCCAGGCGGGGGGACCCTGAGCTTCACCGCACGGGATTGCCCCTGATACCAGGTGGAAACCATGCCCTTTGAAAGGAGCTGAACTGGCAGAGCGGGAGACAACTGCATGCATCCCCTGGGCCACATCCACGATAGGCGCCCACCAGGCCCAGGAAGCAAGAGTCAGACGATCCTGCAGACACGAGCCCTCCACTCGGCGATAGGAAGAGGCCACGTCAGCGCGGACAGATCGGGCCTGCCGTGCCCTGTCGGCCTAAGCCTAACCCTAGGCTGGTTCCTCAGACTTCCGGCCCCAGTGGCCTGGCCTGGTAGCGCTGCAGTTGGCGGACACCTGATTCACAACGGCTGACTCTGGGGGCCACTCACGTGGAAACTGTACCAATTGGACCCCTGGGCAGAAGCCCCGTGGCGGGAGAAAACGCCACACCCCCTGAAGACCAGCACACCTATGGAGGACACCCACACCCAAAGTCCCGGAGCCAGACGGGCCGCCAGGCCAAAGCCCTCCACTCAGCCCTCCACAGGGCCTCACTTGGCACTGGCACGTCGGGCCTGGCATTCTCCCAGGACCAAACCCTACCCCTAGGTTACGTGTCCAGGACCTGGGCTCCAGAGGCCTGACGCCCAATTCCTCCCAGGCATGGCAGCCGCCGCCGACTGACGGCAGCACTCAGCCTCTCAGTCAGGAGCAAACCGTTTTCATTGGGTGCTCTTTAGGACCCTCCGAGCGGTAGAAACCAGCATGCTCCCTGGAGGCCATTCCGCTCTCTGGGCCCAAGCAGGCCCAAAACCCAGGGCCGGAGGAGCCTCCTGGAGCGCGCCCTCCCCTCAGGCCTTGGGGGAGACCATGTCTGTGTCGCCAGATCCGACACGCCTTGTCCCAAAGACAGACCCCTAACCCTAACCCTAGCTCTCTCTCTCTCACCCTCCAGCTGACCCGAAGCCCAGCTTGGGTGCTCAGGCTTCCGTCCGCAGAGGCCTGCTTCCCAAACTCTCCAGACGGGGGAACCCGGAGCTGACCGCACCATCGCACCTGATACCAGGAGGAAACCGTGCCCTTGGAAAGGAGGTGAAATCGCCGAGCGGGAGACACCTGCTTGCATCCCTTGGGCCACACCCGCCACAGGCGACCAGCAGGACCAGGAAGCAAGAGTCTGACGATCCTGCAGACACAAGCCCTCCACTCACCCTTAGGTAGAGGCCACGTCAGCGCGGGCAGATCGGGCCTGCCGTGCCCTGTCGGCCTAACCCTAACCCTAGGCCGGTTCCTCAGACTTCTGTCCCCTGTAGCCTGTCCTGGTAGCCTTGCAGTTTGGGGACACCTTATGCGCAACGGCGAACTCTGGGTGCCACTTACGTGGAAACTCTACCATTTGGCCCCGTGCGGAACCAAATCCCCCCACCAACCACAACCCCCCCCCCTCCCTCCCCGGAGGCAGACACCTCCACACACCCGAAAGACCGTCACACCTACGGAGGGCACCCACACCCAAAATCCCGGAGCCAGACGGGCCGCCGGACCAAAACCCTCCACGCGGCCCTCCGCAGGGCCTCACTTGGCACTGGCACGTCAGGCCTGCCACTCTCCCAGAACCAAACCCTAACCCTAGGTGGCGTGTTCAGGACCTGGACCCCAGAGGCCTGACACCCAATTCCTCCCCTGCATGGCAGCCTCGGGCTGACGGCCGGACTCAGCCTCTCGGCCAGGAGCAAAGCCTTTCGTTGGATGCCGTCTACTCCCTTCGGAGTGGTCGAAGACCGCGTGCTCCCTTGAGGCTATTCCCGCTCTCTTTGCCCCTGCAGGCCCCAAACCCTGGGCCTGAGGCGGGGCGGGGGCGGGGGGGGGGGCCTGAGTCCCGCCCTCCCCTCAGGCCTTGGGGGAGGCCATGCCTGTGTGGCCAGATCCGACAGGCCTCGTCCCTAAGACATCAGCCCTAACCCTAACCCTAGCCCTAACCTTAACCGTCAAGCTGACCCGAAGCCCAGCTTGGGTGCTCAGGCTTCCGGCCTCAGACGCCTGCTTCCCAAACTCTCCAGGCGGGGGGACCCTGAGCTTCACCGCACGGGATTGCCCCTGATACCAGGTGGAAACCATGCCCTTTGAAAGGAGCTGAACTGGCAGAGCGGGAGACAACTGCATGCATCCCCTGGGCCACATCCACGATAGGCGCCCACCAGGCCCAGGAAGCAAGAGTCAGACGATCCTGCAGACACGAGCCCTCCACTCGGCGATAGGAAGAGGCCACGTCAGCGCGGACAGATCGGGCCTGCCGTGCCCTGTCGGCCTAAGCCTAACCCTAGGCTGGTTCCTCAGACTTCCGGCCCCAGTGGCCTGGCCTGGTAGCGCTGCAGTTGGCGGACACCTGATTCACAACGGCTGACTCTGGGGGCCACTCACGTGGAAACTGTACCAATTGGACCCCTGGGCAGAAGCCCCGTGGCGGGAGAAAACGCCACACCCCCTGAAGACCAGCACACCTATGGAGGACACCCACACCCAAAGTCCCGGAGCCAGACGGGCCGCCAGGCCAAAGCCCTCCACTCAGCCCTCCACAGGGCCTCACTTGGCACTGGCACGTCGGGCCTGGCATTCTCCCAGGACCAAACCCTACCCCTAGGTTACGTGTCCAGGACCTGGGCTCCAGAGGCCTGACGCCCAATTCCTCCCAGGCATGGCAGCCGCCGCCGACTGACGGCAGCACTCAGCCTCTCAGTCAGGAGCAAACCGTTTTCATTGGGTGCTCTTTAGGACCCTCCGAGCGGTAGAAACCAGCATGCTCCCTGGAGGCCATTCCGCTCTCTGGGCCCAAGCAGGCCCAAAACCCAGGGCCGGAGGAGCCTCCTGGAGCGCGCCCTCCCCTCAGGCCTTGGGGGAGACCATGTCTGTGTCGCCAGATCCGACACGCCTTGTCCCAAAGACAGACCCCTAACCCTAACCCTAGCTCTCTCTCTCTCACCCTCCAGCTGACCCGAAGCCCAGCTTGGGTGCTCAGGCTTCCGTCCGCAGAGGCCTGCTTCCCAAACTCTCCAGACGGGGGAACCCGGAGCTGACCGCACCATCGCACCTGATACCAGGAGGAAACCGTGCCCTTGGAAAGGAGGTGAAATCGCCGAGCGGGAGACACCTGCTTGCATCCCTTGGGCCACACCCGCCACAGGCGACCAGCAGGACCAGGAAGCCAGAGTCTGACGATCCTGCAGACACAAGCCCTCCACTCACCCTTAGGTAGAGGCCACGTCAGCGCGGGCAGATCGGGCCTGCCGTGCCCTGTCGGCCTAACCCTAACCCTAGGCCGGTTCCTCAGACTTCTGTCCCCTGTAGCCTGTCCTGGTAGCCTTGCAGTTTGGGGACACCTTATGCGCAACGGCGAACTCTGGGTGCCACTTACGTGGAAACTCTACCATTTGGCCCCGTGCGGAACCAAATCCCCCCACCAACCACAACCCCCCCCCTCCCTCCCCGGAGGCAGACACCTCCACACACCCGAAAGACCGTCACACCTACGGAGGGCACCCACACCCAAAATCCCGGAGCCAGACGGGCCGCCGGACCAAAACCCTCCACGCGGCCCTCCGCAGGGCCTCACTTGGCACTGGCACGTCAGGCCTGCCACTCTCCCAGAACCAAACCCTAACCCTAGGTGGCGTGTTCAGGACCTGGACCCCAGAGGCCTGACACCCAATTCCTCCCCTGCATGGCAGCCTCGGGCTGACGGCCGGACTCAGCCTCTCGGCCAGGAGCAAAGCCTTTCGTTGGATGCCGTCTACTCCCTTCGGAGTGGTCGAAGACCGCGTGCTCCCTTGAGGCTATTCCCGCTCTCTTTGCCCCTGCAGGCCCCAAACCCTGGGCCTGAGGCGGGGCGGGGGCGGGGGGGGGGGGGCCTGAGTCCCGCCCTCCCCTCAGGCCTTGGGGGAGGCCATGCCTGTGTGGCCAGATCCGACAGGCCTCGTCCCTAAGACATCAGCCCTAACCCTAACCCTAGCCCTAACCTTAACCGTCAAGCTGACCCGAAGCCCAGCTTGGGTGCTCAGGCTTCCGGCCTCAGACGCCTGCTTCCCAAACTCTCCAGGCGGGGGGACCCTGAGCTTCACCGCACGGGATTGCCCCTGATACCAGGTGGAAACCATGCCCTTTGAAAGGAGCTGAACTGGCAGAGCGGGAGACAACTGCATGCATCCCCTGGGCCACATCCACGATAGGCGCCCACCAGGCCCAGGAAGCAAGAGTCAGACGATCCTGCAGACACGAGCCCTCCACTCGGCGATAGGAAGAGGCCACGTCAGCGCGGACAGATCGGGCCTGCCGTGCCCTGTCGGCCTAAGCCTAACCCTAGGCTGGTTCCTCAGACTTCCGGCCCCAGTGGCCTGGCCTGGTAGCGCTGCAGTTGGCGGACACCTGATTCACAACGGCTGACTCTGGGGGCCACTCACGTGGAAACTGTACCAATTGGACCCCTGGGCAGAAGCCCCGTGGCGGGAGAAAACGCCACACCCCCTGAAGACCAGCACACCTATGGAGGACACCCACACCCAAAGTCCCGGAGCCAGACGGGCCGCCAGGCCAAAGCCCTCCACTCAGCCCTCCACAGGGCCTCACTTGGCACTGGCACGTCGGGCCTGGCATTCTCCCAGGACCAAACCCTACCCCTAGGTTACGTGTCCAGGACCTGGGCTCCAGAGGCCTGACACCCAATTCCTCCCAGGCATGGCAGCCGCCGCCGACTGACGGCAGCACTCAGCCTCTCAGTCAGGAGCAAACCGTTTTCATTGGGTGCTCTTTAGGACCCTCCGAGCGGTAGAAACCAGCATGCTCCCTGGAGGCCATTCCGCTCTCTGGGCCCAAGCAGGCCCAAAACCCAGGGCCGGAGGAGCCTCCTGGAGCGCGCCCTCCCCTCAGGCCTTGGGGGAGACCATGTCTGTGTCGCCAGATCCGACACGCCTTGTCCCAAAGACAGACCCCTAACCCTAACCCTAGCTCTCTCTCTCTCACCCTCCAGCTGACCCGAAGCCCAGCTTGGGTGCTCAGGCTTCCGTCCGCAGAGGCCTGCTTCCCAAACTCTCCAGACGGGGGAACCCGGAGCTGACCGCACCATCGCACCTGATACCAGGAGGAAACCGTGCCCTTGGAAAGGAGGTGAAATCGCCGAGCGGGAGACACCTGCTTGCATCCCTTGGGCCACACCCGCCACAGGCGACCAGCAGGACCAGGAAGCCAGAGTCTGACGATCCTGCAGACACAAGCCCTCCACTCACCCTTAGGTAGAGGCCACGTCAGCGCGGGCAGATCGGGCCTGCCGTGCCCTGTCGGCCTAACCCTAACCCTAGGCCGGTTCCTCAGACTTCTGTCCCCTGTAGCCTGTCCTGGTAGCCTTGCAGTTTGGGGACACCTTATGCGCAACGGCGAACTCTGGGTGCCACTTACGTGGAAACTCTACCATTTGGCCCCGTGCGGAACCAAATCCCCCCACCAACCACAACCCCCCCCCCTCCCTCCCCGGAGGCAGACACCTCCACACACCCGAAAGACCGTCACACCTACGGAGGGCACCCACACCCAAAATCCCGGAGCCAGACGGGCCGCCGGACCAAAACCCTCCACGCGGCCCTCCGCAGGGCCTCACTTGGCACTGGCACGTCAGGCCTGCCACTCTCCCAGAACCAAACCCTAACCCTAGGTGGCGTGTTCAGGACCTGGACCCCAGAGGCCTGACACCCAATTCCTCCCCTGCATGGCAGCCTCGGGCTGACGGCCGGACTCAGCCTCTCGGCCAGGAGCAAAGCCTTTCGTTGGATGCCGTCTACTCCCTTCGGAGTGGTCGAAGACCGCGTGCTCCCTTGAGGCTATTCCCGCTCTCTTTGCCCCTGCAGGCCCCAAACCCTGGGCCTGAGGCGGGGCGGGGGCGGGGGGGGGGGCCTGAGTCCCGCCCTCCCCTCAGGCCTTGGGGGAGGCCATGCCTGTGTGGCCAGATCCGACAGGCCTCGTCCCTAAGACATCAGCCCTAACCCTAACCCTAGCCCTAACCTTAACCGTCAAGCTGACCCGAAGCCCAGCTTGGGTGCTCAGGCTTCCGGCCTCAGACGCCTGCTTCCCAAACTCTCCAGGCGGGGGGACCCTGAGCTTCACCGCACGGGATTGCCCCTGATACCAGGTGGAAACCATGCCCTTTGAAAGGAGCTGAACTGGCAGAGCGGGAGACAACTGCATGCATCCCCTGGGCCACATCCACGATAGGCGCCCACCAGGCCCAGGAAGCAAGAGTCAGACGATCCTGCAGACACGAGCCCTCCACTCGGCGATAGGAAGAGGCCACGTCAGCGCGGACAGATCGGGCCTGCCGTGCCCTGTCGGCCTAAGCCTAACCCTAGGCTGGTTCCTCAGACTTCCGGCCCCAGTGGCCTGGCCTGGTAGCGCTGCAGTTGGCGGACACCTGATTCACAACGGCTGACTCTGGGGGCCACTCACGTGGAAACTGTACCAATTGGACCCCTGGGCAGAAGCCCCGTGGCGGGAGAAAACGCCACACCCCCTGAAGACCAGCACACCTATGGAGGACACCCACACCCAAAGTCCCGGAGCCAGACGGGCCGCCAGGCCAAAGCCCTCCACTCAGCCCTCCACAGGGCCTCACTTGGCACTGGCACGTCGGGCCTGGCATTCTCCCAGGACCAAACCCTACCCCTAGGTTACGTGTCCAGGACCTGGGCTCCAGAGGCCTGACGCCCAATTCCTCCCAGGCATGGCAGCCGCCGCCGACTGACGGCAGCACTCAGCCTCTCAGTCAGGAGCAAACCGTTTTCATTGGGTGCTCTTTAGGACCCTCCGAGCGGTAGAAACCAGCATGCTCCCTGGAGGCCATTCCGCTCTCTGGGCCCAAGCAGGCCCAAAACCCAGGGCCGGAGGAGCCTCCTGGAGCGCGCCCTCCCCTCAGGCCTTGGGGGAGACCATGTCTGTGTCGCCAGATCCGACACGCCTTGTCCCAAAGACAGACCCCTAACCCTAACCCTAGCTCTCTCTCTCTCACCCTCCAGCTGACCCGAAGCCCAGCTTGGGTGCTCAGGCTTCCGTCCGCAGAGGCCTGCTTCCCAAACTCTCCAGACGGGGGAACCCGGAGCTGACCGCACCATCGCACCTGATACCAGGAGGAAACCGTGCCCTTGGAAAGGAGGTGAAATCGCCGAGCGGGAGACACCTGCTTGCATCCCTTGGGCCACACCCGCCACAGGCGACCAGCAGGACCAGGAAGCCAGAGTCTGACGATCCTGCAGACACAAGCCCTCCACTCACCCTTAGGTAGAGGCCACGTCAGCGCGGGCAGATCGGGCCTGCCGTGCCCTGTCGGCCTAACCCTAACCCTAGGCCGGTTCCTCAGACTTCTGTCCCCTGTAGCCTGTCCTGGTAGCCTTGCAGTTTGGGGACACCTTATGCGCAACGGCGAACTCTGGGTGCCACTTACGTGGAAACTCTACCATTTGGCCCCGTGCGGAACCAAATCCCCCCACCAACCACAACCCCCCCCCCTCCCTCCCCGGAGGCAGACACCTCCACACACCCGAAAGACCGTCACACCTACGGAGGGCACCCACACCCAAAATCCCGGAGCCAGACGGGCCGCCGGACCAAAACCCTCCACGCGGCCCTCCGCAGGGCCTCACTTGGCACTGGCACGTCAGGCCTGCCACTCTCCCAGAACCAAACCCTAACCCTAGGTGGCGTGTTCAGGACCTGGACCCCAGAGGCCTGACACCCAATTCCTCCCCTGCATGGCAGCCTCGGGCTGACGGCCGGACTCAGCCTCTCGGCCAGGAGCAAAGCCTTTCGTTGGATGCCGTCTACTCCCTTCGGAGTGGTCGAAGACCGCGTGCTCCCTTGAGGCTATTCCCGCTCTCTTTGCCCCTGCAGGCCCCAAACCCTGGGCCTGAGGCGGGGCGGGGGCGGGGGGGGGGGCCTGAGTCCCGCCCTCCCCTCAGGCCTTGGGGGAGGCCATGCCTGTGTGGCCAGATCCGACAGGCCTCGTCCCTAAGACATCAGCCCTAACCCTAACCCTAGCCCTAACCTTAACCGTCAAGCTGACCCGAAGCCCAGCTTGGGTGCTCAGGCTTCCGGCCTCAGACGCCTGCTTCCCAAACTCTCCAGGCGGGGGGACCCTGAGCTTCACCGCACGGGATTGCCCCTGATACCAGGTGGAAACCATGCCCTTTGAAAGGAGCTGAACTGGCAGAGCGGGAGACAACTGCATGCATCCCCTGGGCCACATCCACGATAGGCGCCCACCAGGCCCAGGAAGCAAGAGTCAGACGATCCTGCAGACACGAGCCCTCCACTCGGCGATAGGAAGAGGCCACGTCAGCGCGGACAGATCGGGCCTGCCGTGCCCTGTCGGCCTAAGCCTAACCCTAGGCTGGTTCCTCAGACTTCCGGCCCCAGTGGCCTGGCCTGGTAGCGCTGCAGTTGGCGGACACCTGATTCACAACGGCTGACTCTGGGGGCCACTCACGTGGAAACTGTACCAATTGGACCCCTGGGCAGAAGCCCCGTGGCGGGAGAAAACGCCACACCCCCTGAAGACCAGCACACCTATGGAGGACACCCACACCCAAAGTCCCGGAGCCAGACGGGCCGCCAGGCCAAAGCCCTCCACTCAGCCCTCCACAGGGCCTCACTTGGCACTGGCACGTCGGGCCTGGCATTCTCCCAGGACCAAACCCTACCCCTAGGTTACGTGTCCAGGACCTGGGCTCCAGAGGCCTGACACCCAATTCCTCCCAGGCATGGCAGCCGCCGCCGACTGACGGCAGCACTCAGCCTCTCAGTCAGGAGCAAACCGTTTTCATTGGGTGCTCTTTAGGACCCTCCGAGCGGTAGAAACCAGCATGCTCCCTGGAGGCCATTCCGCTCTCTGGGCCCAAGCAGGCCCAAAACCCAGGGCCGGAGGAGCCTCCTGGAGCGCGCCCTCCCCTCAGGCCTTGGGGGAGACCATGTCTGTGTCGCCAGATCCGACACGCCTTGTCCCAAAGACAGACCCCTAACCCTAACCCTAGCTCTCTCTCTCTCACCCTCCAGCTGACCCGAAGCCCAGCTTGGGTGCTCAGGCTTCCGTCCGCAGAGGCCTGCTTCCCAAACTCTCCAGACGGGGGAACCCGGAGCTGACCGCACCATCGCACCTGATACCAGGAGGAAACCGTGCCCTTGGAAAGGAGGTGAAATCGCCGAGCGGGAGACACCTGCTTGCATCCCTTGGGCCACACCCGCCACAGGCGACCAGCAGGACCAGGAAGCCAGAGTCTGACGATCCTGCAGACACAAGCCCTCCACTCACCCTTAGGTAGAGGCCACGTCAGCGCGGGCAGATCGGGCCTGCCGTGCCCTGTCGGCCTAACCCTAACCCTAGGCCGGTTCCTCAGACTTCTGTCCCCTGTAGCCTGTCCTGGTAGCCTTGCAGTTTGGGGACACCTTATGCGCAACGGCGAACTCTGGGTGCCACTTACGTGGAAACTCTACCATTTGGCCCCGTGCGGAACCAAATCCCCCCACCAACCACAACCCCCCCCCCTCCCTCCCCGGAGGCAGACACCTCCACACACCCGAAAGACCGTCACACCTACGGAGGGCACCCACACCCAAAATCCCGGAGCCAGACGGGCCGCCGGACCAAAACCCTCCACGCGGCCCTCCGCAGGGCCTCACTTGGCACTGGCACGTCAGGCCTGCCACTCTCCCAGAACCAAACCCTAACCCTAGGTGGCGTGTTCAGGACCTGGACCCCAGAGGCCTGACACCCAATTCCTCCCCTGCATGGCAGCCTCGGGCTGACGGCCGGACTCAGCCTCTCGGCCAGGAGCAAAGCCTTTCGTTGGATGCCGTCTACTCCCTTCGGAGTGGTCGAAGACCGCGTGCTCCCTTGAGGCTATTCCCGCTCTCTTTGCCCCTGCAGGCCCCAAACCCTGGGCCTGAGGCGGGGCGGGGGCGGGGGGTTGGGGGCCTGAGTCCCGCCCTCCCCTCAGGCCTTGGGGGAGGCCATGCCTGTGTGGCCAGATCCGACAGGCCTCGTCCCTAAGACATCAGCCCTAACCCTAACCCTAGCCCTAACCTTAACCGTCAAGCTGACCCGAAGCCCAGCTTGGGTGCTCAGGCTTCCGGCCTCAGACGCCTGCTTCCCAAACTCTCCAGGCGGGGGGACCCTGAGCTTCACCGCACGGGATTGCCCCTGATACCAGGTGGAAACCATGCCCTTTGAAAGGAGCTGAACTGGCAGAGCGGGAGACAACTGCATGCATCCCCTGGGCCACATCCACGATAGGCGCCCACCAGGCCCAGGAAGCAAGAGTCAGACGATCCTGCAGACACGAGCCCTCCACTCGGCGATAGGAAGAGGCCACGTCAGCGCGGACAGATCGGGCCTGCCGTGCCCTGTCGGCCTAAGCCTAACCCTAGGCTGGTTCCTCAGACTTCCGGCCCCAGTGGCCTGGCCTGGTAGCGCTGCAGTTGGCGGACACCTGATTCACAACGGCTGACTCTGGGGGCCACTCACGTGGAAACTGTACCAATTGGACCCCTGGGCAGAAGCCCCGTGGCGGGAGAAAACGCCACACCCCCTGAAGACCAGCACACCTATGGAGGACACCCACACCCAAAGTCCCGGAGCCAGACGGGCCGCCAGGCCAAAGCCCTCCACTCAGCCCTCCACAGGGCCTCACTTGGCACTGGCACGTCGGGCCTGGCATTCTCCCAGGACCAAACCCTACCCCTAGGTTACGTGTCCAGGACCTGGGCTCCAGAGGCCTGACACCCAATTCCTCCCAGGCATGGCAGCCGCCGCCGACTGACGGCAGCACTCAGCCTCTCAGTCAGGAGCAAACCGTTTTCATTGGGTGCTCTTTAGGACCCTCCGAGCGGTAGAAACCAGCATGCTCCCTGGAGGCCATTCCGCTCTCTGGGCCCAAGCAGGCCCAAAACCCAGGGCCGGAGGAGCCTCCTGGAGCGCGCCCTCCCCTCAGGCCTTGGGGGAGACCATGTCTGTGTCGCCAGATCCGACACGCCTTGTCCCAAAGACAGACCCCTAACCCTAACCCTAGCTCTCTCTCTCTCACCCTCCAGCTGACCCGAAGCCCAGCTTGGGTGCTCAGGCTTCCGTCCGCAGAGGCCTGCTTCCCAAACTCTCCAGACGGGGGAACCCGGAGCTGACCGCACCATCGCACCTGATACCAGGAGGAAACCGTGCCCTTGGAAAGGAGGTGAAATCGCCGAGCGGGAGACACCTGCTTGCATCCCTTGGGCCACACCCGCCACAGGCGACCAGCAGGACCAGGAAGCCAGAGTCTGACGATCCTGCAGACACAAGCCCTCCACTCACCCTTAGGTAGAGGCCACGTCAGCGCGGGCAGATCGGGCCTGCCGTGCCCTCTCGGCCTAACCCTAACCCTAGGCCGGTTCCTCAGACTTCTGTCCCCTGTAGCCTGTCCTGGTAGCCTTGCAGTTTGGGGACACCTTATGCGCAACGGCGAACTCTGGGTGCCACTTACGTGGAAACTCTACCATTTGGCCCCGTGCGGAACCAAATCCCCCCACCAACCACAACCCCCCCCCTCCCTCCCCGGAGGCAGACACCTCCACACACCCGAAAGACCGTCACACCTACGGAGGGCACCCACACCCAAAATCCCGGAGCCAGACGGGCCGCCGGACCAAAACCCTCCACGCGGCCCTCCGCAGGGCCTCACTTGGCACTGGCACGTCAGGCCTGCCACTCTCCCAGAACCAAACCCTAACCCTAGGTGGCGTGTTCAGGACCTGGACCCCAGAGGCCTGACACCCAATTCCTCCCCTGCATGGCAGCCTCGGGCTGACGGCCGGACTCAGCCTCTCGGCCAGGAGCAAAGCCTTTCGTTGGATGCCGTCTACTCCCTTCGGAGTGGTCGAAGACCGCGTGCTCCCTTGAGGCTATTCCCGCTCTCTTTGCCCCTGCAGGCCCCAAACCCTGGGCCTGAGGCGGGGCGGGGGCGGGGGGTTGGGGGCCTGAGTCCCGCCCTCCCCTCAGGCCTTGGGGGAGGCCATGCCTGTGTGGCCAGATCCGACAGGCCTCGTCCCTAAGACATCAGCCCTAACCCTAACCCTAGCCCTAACCTTAACCGTCAAGCTGACCCGAAGCCCAGCTTGGGTGCTCAGGCTTCCGGCCTCAGACGCCTGCTTCCCAAACTCTCCAGGCGGGGGGACCCTGAGCTTCACCGCACGGGATTGCCCCTGATACCAGGTGGAAACCATGCCCTTTGAAAGGAGCTGAACTGGCAGAGCGGGAGACAACTGCATGCATCCCCTGGGCCACATCCACGATAGGCGCCCACCAGGCCCAGGAAGCAAGAGTCAGACGATCCTGCAGACACGAGCCCTCCACTCGGCGATAGGAAGAGGCCACGTCAGCGCGGACAGATCGGGCCTGCCGTGCCCTGTCGGCCTAAGCCTAACCCTAGGCTGGTTCCTCAGACTTCCGGCCCCAGTGGCCTGGCCTGGTAGCGCTGCAGTTGGCGGACACCTGATTCACAACGGCTGACTCTGGGGGCCACTCACGTGGAAACTGTACCAATTGGACCCCTGGGCAGAAGCCCCGTGGCGGGAGAAAACGCCACACCCCCTGAAGACCAGCACACCTATGGAGGACACCCACACCCAAAGTCCCGGAGCCAGACGGGCCGCCAGGCCAAAGCCCTCCACTCAGCCCTCCACAGGGCCTCACTTGGCACTGGCACGTCGGGCCTGGCATTCTCCCAGGACCAAACCCTACCCCTAGGTTACGTGTCCAGGACCTGGGCTCCAGAGGCCTGACACCCAATTCCTCCCAGGCATGGCAGCCGCCGCCGACTGACGGCAGCACTCAGCCTCTCAGTCAGGAGCAAACCGTTTTCATTGGGTGCTCTTTAGGACCCTCCGAGCGGTAGAAACCAGCATGCTCCCTGGAGGCCATTCCGCTCTCTGGGCCCAAGCAGGCCCAAAACCCAGGGCCGGAGGAGCCTCCTGGAGCGCGCCCTCCCCTCAGGCCTTGGGGGAGACCATGTCTGTGTCGCCAGATCCGACACGCCTTGTCCCAAAGACAGACCCCTAACCCTAACCCTAGCTCTCTCTCTCTCACCCTCCAGCTGACCCGAAGCCCAGCTTGGGTGCTCAGGCTTCCGTCCGCAGAGGCCTGCTTCCCAAACTCTCCAGACGGGGGAACCCGGAGCTGACCGCACCATCGCACCTGATACCAGGAGGAAACCGTGCCCTTGGAAAGGAGGTGAAATCGCCGAGCGGGAGACACCTGCTTGCATCCCTTGGGCCACACCCGCCACAGGCGACCAGCAGGACCAGGAAGCCAGAGTCTGACGATCCTGCAGACACAAGCCCTCCACTCACCCTTAGGTAGAGGCCACGTCAGCGCGGGCAGATCGGGCCTGCCGTGCCCTGTCGGCCTAACCCTAACCCTAGGCCGGTTCCTCAGACTTCTGTCCCCTGTAGCCTGTCCTGGTAGCCTTGCAGTTTGGGGACACCTTATGCGCAACGGCGAACTCTGGGTGCCACTTACGTGGAAACTCTACCATTTGGCCCCGTGCGGAACCAAATCCCCCCACCAACCACAACCCCCCCCCTCCCTCCCCGGAGGCAGACACCTCCACACACCCGAAAGACCGTCACACCTACGGAGGGCACCCACACCCAAAATCCCGGAGCCAGACGGGCCGCCGGACCAAAACCCTCCACGCGGCCCTCCGCAGGGCCTCACTTGGCACTGGCACGTCAGGCCTGCCACTCTCCCAGAACCAAACCCTAACCCTAGGTGGCGTGTTCAGGACCTGGACCCCAGAGGCCTGACACCCAATTCCTCCCCTGCATGGCAGCCTCGGGCTGACGGCCGGACTCAGCCTCTCGGCCAGGAGCAAAGCCTTTCGTTGGATGCCGTCTACTCCATTCGGAGTGGTCGAAGACCGCGTGCTCCCTTGAGGCTATTCCCGCTCTCTTTGCCCCTGCAGGCCCCAAACCCTGGGCCTGAGGCGGGGCGGGGGCGGGGGGGGGGGGCCTGAGTCCCGCCCTCCCCTCAGGCCTTGGGGGAGGCCATGCCTGTGTGGCCAGATCCGACAGGCCTCGTCCCTAAGACATCAGCCCTAACCCTAACCCTAGCCCTAACCTTAACCGTCAAGCTGACCCGAAGCCCAGCTTGGGTGCTCAGGCTTCCGGCCTCAGACGCCTGCTTCCCAAACTCTCCAGGCGGGGGGACCCTGAGCTTCACCGCACGGGATTGCCCCTGATACCAGGTGGAAACCATGCCCTTTGAAAGGAGCTGAACTGGCAGAGCGGGAGACAACTGCATGCATCCCCTGGGCCACATCCACGATAGGCGCCCACCAGGCCCAGGAAGCAAGAGTCAGACGATCCTGCAGACACGAGCCCTCCACTCGGCGATAGGAAGAGGCCACGTCAGCGCGGACAGATCGGGCCTGCCGTGCCCTGTCGGCCTAAGCCTAACCCTAGGCTGGTTCCTCAGACTTCCGGCCCCAGTGGCCTGGCCTGGTAGCGCTGCAGTTGGCGGACACCTGATTCACAACGGCTGACTCTGGGGGCCACTCACGTGGAAACTGTACCAATGGGACCCCTGGGCAGAAGCCCCGTGGCGGGAGAAAACGCCACACCCCCTGAAGACCAGCACACCTATGGAGGACACCCACACCCAAAGTCCCGGAGCCAGACGGGCCGCCAGGCCAAAGCCCTCCACTCAGCCCTCCACAGGGCCTCACTTGGCACTGGCACGTCGGGCCTGGCATTCTCCCAGGACCAAACCCTACCCCTAGGTTACGTGTCCAGGACCTGGGCTCCAGAGGCCTGACACCCAATTCCTCCCAGGCATGGCAGCCGCCGCCGACTGACGGCAGCACTCAGCCTCTCAGTCAGGAGCAAACCGTTTTCATTGGGTGCTCTTTAGGACCCTCCGAGCGGTAGAAACCAGCATGCTCCCTGGAGGCCATTCCGCTCTCTGGGCCCAAGCAGGCCCAAAACCCAGGGCCGGAGGAGCCTCCTGGAGCGCGCCCTCCCCTCAGGCCTTGGGGGAGACCATGTCTGTGTCGCCAGATCCGACACGCCTTGTCCCAAAGACAGACCCCTAACCCTAACCCTAGCTCTCTCTCTCTCACCCTCCAGCTGACCCGAAGCCCAGCTTGGGTGCTCAGGCTTCCGTCCGCAGAGGCCTGCTTCCCAAACTCTCCAGACGGGGGAACCCGGAGCTGACCGCACCATCGCACCTGATACCAGGAGGAAACCGTGCCCTTGGAAAGGAGGTGAAATCGCCGAGCGGGAGACACCTGCTTGCATCCCTTGGGCCACACCCGCCACAGGCGACCAGCAGGACCAGGAAGCCAGAGTCTGACGATCCTGCAGACACAAGCCCTCCACTCACCCTTAGGTAGAGGCCACGTCAGCGCGGGCAGATCGGGCCTGCCGTGCCCTGTCGGCCTAACCCTAACCCTAGGCCGGTTCCTCAGACTTCTGTCCCCTGTAGCCTGTCCTGGTAGCCTTGCAGTTTGGGGACACCTTATGCGCAACGGCGAACTCTGGGTGCCACTTACGTGGAAACTCTACCATTTGGCCCCGTGCGGAACCAAATCCCCCCACCAACCACAACCCCCCCCCCCTCCCTCCCCGGAGGCAGACACCTCCACACACCCGAAAGACCGTCACACCTACGGAGGGCACCCACACCCAAAATCCCGGAGCCAGACGGGCCGCCGGACCAAAACCCTCCACGCGGCCCTCCGCAGGGCCTCACTTGGCACTGGCACGTCAGGCCTGCCACTCTCCCAGAACCAAACCCTAACCCTAGGTGGCGTGTTCAGGACCTGGACCCCAGAGGCCTGACACCCAATTCCTCCCCTGCATGGCAGCCTCGGGCTGACGGCCGGACTCAGCCTCTCGGCCAGGAGCAAAGCCTTTCGTTGGATGCCGTCTACTCCCTTCGGAGTGGTCGAAGACCGCGTGCTCCCTTGAGGCTATTCCCGCTCTCTTTGCCCCTGCAGGCCCCAAACCCTGGGCCTGAGGCGGGGCGGGGGCGGGGGGGGGGGCCTGAGTCCCGCCCTCCCCTCAGGCCTTGGGGGAGGCCATGCCTGTGTGGCCAGATCCGACAGGCCTCGTCCCTAAGACATCAGCCCTAACCCTAACCCTAGCCCTAACCTTAACCGTCAAGCTGACCCGAAGCCCAGCTTGGGTGCTCAGGCTTCCGGCCTCAGACGCCTGCTTCCCAAACTCTCCAGGCGGGGGGACCCTGAGCTTCACCGCACGGGATTGCCCCTGATACCAGGTGGAAACCATGCCCTTTGAAAGGAGCTGAACTGGCAGAGCGGGAGACAACTGCATGCATCCCCTGGGCCACATCCACGATAGGCGCCCACCAGGCCCAGGAAGCAAGAGTCAGACGATCCTGCAGACACGAGCCCTCCACTCGGCGATAGGAAGAGGCCACGTCAGCGCGGACAGATCGGGCCTGCCGTGCCCTGTCGGCCTAAGCCTAACCCTAGGCTGGTTCCTCAGACTTCCGGCCCCAGTGGCCTGGCCTGGTAGCGCTGCAGTTGGCGGACACCTGATTCACAACGGCTGACTCTGGGGGCCACTCACGTGGAAACTGTACCAATTGGACCCCTGGGCAGAAGCCCCGTGGCGGGAGAAAACGCCACACCCCCTGAAGACCAGCACACCTATGGAGGACACCCACACCCAAAGTCCCGGAGCCAGACGGGCCGCCAGGCCAAAGCCCTCCACTCAGCCCTCCACAGGGCCTCACTTGGCACTGGCACGTCGGGCCTGGCATTCTCCCAGGACCAAACCCTACCCCTAGGTTACGTGTCCAGGACCTGGGCTCCAGAGGCCTGACGCCCAATTCCTCCCAGGCATGGCAGCCGCCGCCGACTGACGGCAGTACTCAGCCTCTCAGTCAGGAGCAAACCGTTTTCATTGGGTGCTCTTTAGGACCCTCCGAGCGGTAGAAACCAGCATGCTCCCTGGAGGCCATTCCGCTCTCTGGGCCCAAGCAGGCCCAAAACCCAGGGCCGGAGGAGCCTCCTGGAGCGCGCCCTCCCCTCAGGCCTTGGGGGAGACCATGTCTGTGTCGCCAGATCCGACACGCCTTGTCCCAAAGACAGACCCCTAACCCTAACCCTAGCTCTCTCTCTCTCACCCTCCAGCTGACCCGAAGCCCAGCTTGGGTGCTCAGGCTTCCGTCCGCAGAGGCCTGCTTCCCAAACTCTCCAGACGGGGGAACCCGGAGCTGACCGCACCATCGCACCTGATACCAGGAGGAAACCGTGCCCTTGGAAAGGAGGTGAAATCGCCGAGCGGGAGACACCTGCTTGCATCCCTTGGGCCACACCCGCCACAGGCGACCAGCAGGACCAGGAAGCAAGAGTCTGACGATCCTGCAGACACAAGCCCTCCACTCACCCTTAGGTAGAGGCCACGTCAGCGCGGGCAGATCGGGCCTGCCGTGCCCTGTCGGCCTAACCCTAACCCTAGGCCGGTTCCTCAGACTTCTGTCCCCTGTAGCCTGTCCTGGTAGCCTTGCAGTTTGGGGACACCTTATGCGCAACGGCGAACTCTGGGTGCCACTTACGTGGAAACTCTACCATTTGGCCCCGTGCGGAACCAAATCCCCCCACCAACCACAACCCCCCCCCCCTCCCTCCCCGGAGGCAGACACCTCCACACACCCGAAAGACCGTCACACCTACGGAGGGCACCCACACCCAAAATCCCGGAGCCAGACGGGCCGCCGGACCAAAACCCTCCACGCGGCCCTCCGCAGGGCCTCACTTGGCACTGGCACGTCAGGCCTGCCACTCTCCCAGAACCAAACCCTAACCCTAGGTGGCGTGTTCAGGACCTGGACCCCAGAGGCCTGACACCCAATTCCTCCCCTGCATGGCAGCCTCGGGCTGACGGCCGGACTCAGCCTCTCGGCCAGGAGCAAAGCCTTTCGTTGGATGCCGTCTACTCCCTTCGGAGTGGTCGAAGACCGCGTGCTCCCTTGAGGCTATTCCCGCTCTCTTTGCCCCTGCAGGCCCCAAACCCTGGGCCTGAGGCGGGGCGGGGGCGGGGGGGGGGCCTGAGTCCCGCCCTCCCCTCAGGCCTTGGGGGAGGCCATGCCTGTGTGGCCAGATCCGACAGGCCTCGTCCCTAAGACATCAGCCCTAACCCTAACCCTAGCCCTAACCTTAACCGTCAAGCTGACCCGAAGCCCAGCTTGGGTGCTCAGGCTTCCGGCCTCAGACGCCTGCTTCCCAAACTCTCCAGGCGGGGGGACCCTGAGCTTCACCGCACGGGATTGCCCCTGATACCAGGTGGAAACCATGCCCTTTGAAAGGAGCTGAACTGGCAGAGCGGGAGACAACTGCATGCATCCCCTGGGCCACATCCACGATAGGCGCCCACCAGGCCCAGGAAGCAAGAGTCAGACGATCCTGCAGACACGAGCCCTCCACTCGGCGATAGGAAGAGGCCACGTCAGCGCGGACAGATCGGGCCTGCCGTGCCCTGTCGGCCTAAGCCTAACCCTAGGCTGGTTCCTCAGACTTCCGGCCCCAGTGGCCTGGCCTGGTAGCGCTGCAGTTGGCGGACACCTGATTCACAACGGCTGACTCTGGGGGCCACTCACGTGGAAACTGTACCAATTGGACCCCTGGGCAGAAGCCCCGTGGCGGGAGAAAACGCCACACCCCCTGAAGACCAGCACACCTATGGAGGACACCCACACCCAAAGTCCCGGAGCCAGACGGGCCGCCAGGCCAAAGCCCTCCACTCAGCCCTCCACAGGGCCTCACTTGGCACTGGCACGTCGGGCCTGGCATTCTCCCAGGACCAAACCCTACCCCTAGGTTACGTGTCCAGGACCTGGGCTCCAGAGGCCTGACGCCCAATTCCTCCCAGGCATGGCAGCCGCCGCCGACTGACGGCAGCACTCAGCCTCTCAGTCAGGAGCAAACCGTTTTCATTGGGTGCTCTTTAGGACCCTCCGAGCGGTAGAAACCAGCATGCTCCCTGGAGGCCATTCCGCTCTCTGGGCCCAAGCAGGCCCAAAACCCAGGGCCGGAGGAGCCTCCTGGAGCGCGCCCTCCCCTCAGGCCTTGGGGGAGACCATGTCTGTGTCGCCAGATCCGACACGCCTTGTCCCAAAGACAGACCCCTAACCCTAACCCTAGCTCTCTCTCTCTCACCCTCCAGCTGACCCGAAGCCCAGCTTGGGTGCTCAGGCTTCCGTCCGCAGAGGCCTGCTTCCCAAACTCTCCAGACGGGGGAACCCGGAGCTGACCGCACCATCGCACCTGATACCAGGAGGAAACCGTGCCCTTGGAAAGGAGGTGAAATCGCCGAGCGGGAGACACCTGCTTGCATCCCTTGGGCCACACCCGCCACAGGCGACCAGCAGGACCAGGAAGCAAGAGTCTGACGATCCTGCAGACACAAGCCCTCCACTCACCCTTAGGTAGAGGCCACGTCAGCGCGGGCAGATCGGGCCTGCCGTGCCCTGTCGGCCTAACCCTAACCCTAGGCCGGTTCCTCAGACTTCTGTCCCCTGTAGCCTGTCCTGGTAGCCTTGCAGTTTGGGGACACCTTATGCGCAACGGCGAACTCTGGGTGCCACTTACGTGGAAACTCTACCATTTGGCCCCGTGCGGAACCAAATCCCCCCACCAACCACAACCCCCCCCCCCTCCCTCCCCGGAGGCAGACACCTCCACACACCCGAAAGACCGTCACACCTACGGAGGGCACCCACACCCAAAATCCCGGAGCCAGACGGGCCGCCGGACCAAAACCCTCCACGCGGCCCTCCGCAGGGCCTCACTTGGCACTGGCACGTCAGGCCTGCCACTCTCCCAGAACCAAACCCTAACCCTAGGTGGCGTGTTCAGGACCTGGACCCCAGAGGCCTGACACCCAATTCCTCCCCTGCATGGCAGCCTCGGGCTGACGGCCGGACTCAGCCTCTCGGCCAGGAGCAAAGCCTTTCGTTGGATGCCGTCTACTCCCTTCGGAGTGGTCGAAGACCGCGTGCTCCCTTGAGGCTATTCCCGCTCTCTTTGCCCCTGCAGGCCCCAAACCCTGGGCCTGAGGCGGGGCGGGGGCGGGGGGGGGGGCCTGAGTCCCGCCCTCCCCTCAGGCCTTGGGGGAGGCCATGCCTGTGTGGCCAGATCCGACAGGCCTCGTCCCTAAGACATCAGCCCTAACCCTAACCCTAGCCCTAACCTTAACCGTCAAGCTGACCCGAAGCCCAGCTTGGGTGCTCAGGCTTCCGGCCTCAGACGCCTGCTTCCCAAACTCTCCAGGCGGGGGGACCCTGAGCTTCACCGCACGGGATTGCCCCTGATACCAGGTGGAAACCATGCCCTTTGAAAGGAGCTGAACTGGCAGAGCGGGAGACAACTGCATGCATCCCCTGGGCCACATCCACGATAGGCGCCCACCAGGCCCAGGAAGCAAGAGTCAGACGATCCTGCAGACACGAGCCCTCCACTCGGCGATAGGAAGAGGCCACGTCAGCGCGGACAGATCGGGCCTGCCGTGCCCTGTCGGCCTAAGCCTAACCCTAGGCTGGTTCCTCAGACTTCCGGCCCCAGTGGCCTGGCCTGGTAGCGCTGCAGTTGGCGGACACCTGATTCACAACGGCTGACTCTGGGGGCCACTCACGTGGAAACTGTACCAATTGGACCCCTGGGCAGAAGCCCCGTGGCGGGAGAACACGCCACACCCCCTGAAGACCAGCACACCTATGGAGGACACCCACACCCAAAGTCCCGGAGCCAGACGGGCCGCCAGGCCAAAGCCCTCCACTCAGCCCTCCACAGGGCCTCACTTGGCACTGGCACGTCGGGCCTGGCATTCTCCCAGGACCAAACCCTACCCCTAGGTTACGTGTCCAGGACCTGGGCTCCAGAGGCCTGACACCCAATTCCTCCCAGGCATGGCAGCCGCCGCCGACTGACGGCAGCACTCAGCCTCTCAGTCAGGAGCAAACCGTTTTCATTGGGTGCTCTTTAGGACCCTCCGAGCGGTAGAAACCAGCATGCTCCCTGGAGGCCATTCCGCTCTCTGGGCCCAAGCAGGCCCAAAACCCAGGGCCGGAGGAGCCTCCTGGAGCGCGCCCTCCCCTCAGGCCTTGGGGGAGACCATGTCTGTGTCGCCAGATCCGACACGCCTTGTCCCAAAGACAGACCCCTAACCCTAACCCTAGCTCTCTCTCTCTCACCCTCCAGCTGACCCGAAGCCCAGCTTGGGTGCTCAGGCTTCCGTCCGCAGAGGCCTGCTTCCCAAACTCTCCAGACGGGGGAACCCGGAGCTGACCGCACCATCGCACCTGATACCAGGAGGAAACCGTGCCCTTGGAAAGGAGGTGAAATCGCCGAGCGGGAGACACCTGCTTGCATCCCTTGGGCCACACCCGCCACAGGCGACCAGCAGGACCAGGAAGCAAGAGTCTGACGATCCTGCAGACACAAGCCCTCCACTCACCCTTAGGTAGAGGCCACGTCAGCGCGGGCAGATCGGGCCTGCCGTGCCCTGTCGGCCTAACCCTAACCCTAGGCCGGTTCCTCAGACTTCTGTCCCCTGTAGCCTGTCCTGGTAGCCTTGCAGTTTGGGGACACCTTATGCGCAACGGCGAACTCTGGGTGCCACTTACGTGGAAACTCTACCATTTGGCCCCGTGCGGAACCAAATCCCCCCACCAACCACAACCCCCCCCCCTCCCTCCCCGGAGGCAGACACCTCCACACACCCGAAAGACCGTCACACCTACGGAGGGCACCCACACCCAAAATCCCGGAGCCAGACGGGCCGCCGGACCAAAACCCTCCACGCGGCCCTCCGCAGGGCCTCACTTGGCACTGGCACGTCAGGCCTGCCACTCTCCCAGAACCAAACCCTAACCCTAGGTGGCGTGTTCAGGACCTGGACCCCAGAGGCCTGACACCCAATTCCTCCCCTGCATGGCAGCCTCGGGCTGACGGCCGGACTCAGCCTCTCGGCCAGGAGCAAAGCCTTTCGTTGGATGCCGTCTACTCCCTTCGGAGTGGTCGAAGACCGCGTGCTCCCTTGAGGCTATTCCCGCTCTCTTTGCCCCTGCAGGCCCCAAACCCTGGGCCTGAGGCGGGGCGGGGGCGGGGGGGGGGGGGCCTGAGTCCCGCCCTCCCCTCAGGCCTTGGGGGAGGCCATGCCTGTGTGGCCAGATCCGACAGGCCTCGTCCCTAAGACATCAGCCCTAACCCTAACCCTAGCCCTAACCTTAACCGTCAAGCTGACCCGAAGCCCAGCTTGGGTGCTCAGGCTTCCGGCCTCAGACGCCTGCTTCCCAAACTCTCCAGGCGGGGGGACCCTGAGCTTCACCGCACGGGATTGCCCCTGATACCAGGTGGAAACCATGCCCTTTGAAAGGAGCTGAACTGGCAGAGCGGGAGACAACTGCATGCATCCCCTGGGCCACATCCACGATAGGCGCCCACCAGGCCCAGGAAGCAAGAGTCAGACGATCCTGCAGACACGAGCCCTCCACTCGGCGATAGGAAGAGGCCACGTCAGCGCGGACAGATCGGGCCTGCCGTGCCCTGTCGGCCTAAGCCTAACCCTAGGCTGGTTCCTCAGACTTCCGGCCCCAGTGGCCTGGCCTGGTAGCGCTGCAGTTGGCGGACACCTGATTCACAACGGCTGACTCTGGGGGCCACTCACGTGGAAACTGTACCAATTGGACCCCTGGGCAGAAGCCCCGTGGCGGGAGAAAACGCCACACCCCCTGAAGACCAGCACACCTATGGAGGACACCCACACCCAAAGTCCCGGAGCCAGACGGGCCGCCAGGCCAAAGCCCTCCACTCAGCCCTCCACAGGGCCTCACTTGGCACTGGCACGTCGGGCCTGGCATTCTCCCAGGACCAAACCCTACCCCTAGGTTACGTGTCCAGGACCTGGGCTCCAGAGGCCTGACGCCCAATTCCTCCCAGGCATGGCAGCCGCCGCCGACTGACGGCAGCACTCAGCCTCTCAGTCAGGAGCAAACCGTTTTCATTGGGTGCTCTTTAGGACCCTCCGAGCGGTAGAAACCAGCATGCTCCCTGGAGGCCATTCCGCTCTCTGGGCCCAAGCAGGCCCAAAACCCAGGGCCGGAGGAGCCTCCTGGAGCGCGCCCTCCCCTCAGGCCTTGGGGGAGACCATGTCTGTGTCGCCAGATCCGACACGCCTTGTCCCAAAGACAGACCCCTAACCCTAACCCTAGCTCTCTCTCTCTCACCCTCCAGCTGACCCGAAGCCCAGCTTGGGTGCTCAGGCTTCCGTCCGCAGAGGCCTGCTTCCCAAACTCTCCAGACGGGGGAACCCGGAGCTGACCGCACCATCGCACCTGATACCAGGAGGAAACCGTGCCCTTGGAAAGGAGGTGAAATCGCCGAGCGGGAGACACCTGCTTGCATCCCTTGGGCCACACCCGCCACAGGCGACCAGCAGGACCAGGAAGCAAGAGTCTGACGATCCTGCAGACACAAGCCCTCCACTCACCCTTAGGTAGAGGCCACGTCAGCGCGGGCAGATCGGGCCTGCCGTGCCCTGTCGGCCTAACCCTAACCCTAGGCCGGTTCCTCAGACTTCTGTCCCCTGTAGCCTGTCCTGGTAGCCTTGCAGTTTGGGGACACCTTATGCGCAACGGCGAACTCTGGGTGCCACTTACGTGGAAACTCTACCATTTGGCCCCGTGCGGAACCAAATCCCCCCACCAACCACAACCCCCCCCCCCTCCCTCCCCGGAGGCAGACACCTCCACACACCCGAAAGACCGTCACACCTACGGAGGGCACCCACACCCAAAATCCCGGAGCCAGACGGGCCGCCGGACCAAAACCCTCCACGCGGCCCTCCGCAGGGCCTCACTTGGCACTGGCACGTCAGGCCTGCCACTCTCCCAGAACCAAACCCTAACCCTAGGTGGCGTGTTCAGGACCTGGACCCCAGAGGCCTGACACCCAATTCCTCCCCTGCATGGCAGCCTCGGGCTGACGGCCGGACTCAGCCTCTCGGCCAGGAGCAAAGCCTTTCGTTGGATGCCGTCTACTCCCTTCGGAGTGGTCGAAGACCGCGTGCTCCCTTGAGGCTATTCCCGCTCTCTTTGCCCCTGCAGGCCCCAAACCCTGGGCCTGAGGCGGGGCGGGGGCGGGGGGGGGGGGGCCTGAGTCCCGCCCTCCCCTCAGGCCTTGGGGGAGGCCATGCCTGTGTGGCCAGATCCGACAGGCCTCGTCCCTAAGACATCAGCCCTAACCCTAACCCTAGCCCTAACCTTAACCGTCAAGCTGACCCGAAGCCCAGCTTGGGTGCTCAGGCTTCCGGCCTCAGACGCCTGCTTCCCAAACTCTCCAGGCGGGGGGACCCTGAGCTTCACCGCACGGGATTGCCCCTGATACCAGGTGGAAACCATGCCCTTTGAAAGGAGCTGAACTGGCAGAGCGGGAGACAACTGCATGCATCCCCTGGGCCACATCCACGATAGGCGCCCACCAGGCCCAGGAAGCAAGAGTCAGACGATCCTGCAGACACGAGCCCTCCACTCGGCGATAGGAAGAGGCCACGTCAGCGCGGACAGATCGGGCCTGCCGTGCCCTGTCGGCCTAAGCCTAACCCTAGGCTGGTTCCTCAGACTTCCGGCCCCAGTGGCCTGGCCTGGTAGCGCTGCAGTTGGCGGACACCTGATTCACAACGGCTGACTCTGGGGGCCACTCACGTGGAAACTGTACCAATTGGACCCCTGGGCAGAAGCCCCGTGGCGGGAGAACACGCCACACCCCCTGAAGACCAGCACACCTATGGAGGACACCCACACCCAAAGTCCCGGAGCCAGACGGGCCGCCAGGCCAAAGCCCTCCACTCAGCCCTCCACAGGGCCTCACTTGGCACTGGCACGTCGGGCCTGGCATTCTCCCAGGACCAAACCCTACCCCTAGGTTACGTGTCCAGGACCTGGGCTCCAGAGGCCTGACGCCCAATTCCTCCCAGGCATGGCAGCCGCCGCCGACTGACGGCAGCACTCAGCCTCTCAGTCAGGAGCAAACCGTTTTCATTGGGTGCTCTTTAGGACCCTCCGAGCGGTAGAAACCAGCATGCTCCCTGGAGGCCATTCCGCTCTCTGGGCCCAAGCAGGCCCAAAACCCAGGGCCGGAGGAGCCTCCTGGAGCGCGCCCTCCCCTCAGGCCTTGGGGGAGACCATGTCTGTGTCGCCAGATCCGACACGCCTTGTCCCAAAGACAGACCCCTAACCCTAACCCTAGCTCTCTCTCTCTCACCCTCCAGCTGACCCGAAGCCCAGCTTGGGTGCTCAGGCTTCCGTCCGCAGAGGCCTGCTTCCCAAACTCTCCAGACGGGGGAACCCGGAGCTGACCGCACCATCGCACCTGATACCAGGAGGAAACCGTGCCCTTGGAAAGGAGGTGAAATCGCCGAGCGGGAGACACCTGCTTGCATCCCTTGGGCCACACCCGCCACAGGCGACCAGCAGGACCAGGAAGCAAGAGTCTGACGATCCTGCAGACACAAGCCCTCCACTCACCCTTAGGTAGAGGCCACGTCAGCGCGGGCAGATCGGGCCTGCCGTGCCCTGTCGGCCTAACCCTAACCCTAGGCCGGTTCCTCAGACTTCTGTCCCCTGTAGCCTGTCCTGGTAGCCTTGCAGTTTGGGGACACCTTATGCGCAACGGCGAACTCTGGGTGCCACTTACGTGGAAACTCTACCATTTGGCCCCGTGCGGAACCAAATCCCCCCACCAACCACAACCCCCCCCCCTCCCTCCCCGGAGGCAGACACCTCCACACACCCGAAAGACCGTCACACCTACGGAGGGCACCCACACCCAAAATCCCGGAGCCAGACGGGCCGCCGGACCAAAACCCTCCACGCGGCCCTCCGCAGGGCCTCACTTGGCACTGGCACGTCAGGCCTGCCACTCTCCCAGAACCAAACCCTAACCCTAGGTGGCGTGTTCAGGACCTGGACCCCAGAGGCCTGACACCCAATTCCTCCCCTGCATGGCAGCCTCGGGCTGACGGCCGGACTCAGCCTCTCGGCCAGGAGCAAAGCCTTTCGTTGGATGCCGTCTACTCCCTTCGGAGTGGTCGAAGACCGCGTGCTCCCTTGAGGCTATTCCCGCTCTCTTTGCCCCTGCAGGCCCCAAACCCTGGGCCTGAGGCGGGGCGGGGGCGGGGGGGGGGCCTGAGTCCCGCCCTCCCCTCAGGCCTTGGGGGAGGCCATGCCTGTGTGGCCAGATCCGACAGGCCTCGTCCCTAAGACATCAGCCCTAACCCTAACCCTAGCCCTAACCTTAACCGTCAAGCTGACCCGAAGCCCAGCTTGGGTGCTCAGGCTTCCGGCCTCAGACGCCTGCTTCCCAAACTCTCCAGGCGGGGGGACCCTGAGCTTCACCGCACGGGATTGCCCCTGATACCAGGTGGAAACCATGCCCTTTGAAAGGAGCTGAACTGGCAGAGCGGGAGACAACTGCATGCATCCCCTGGGCCACATCCACGATAGGCGCCCACCAGGCCCAGGAAGCAAGAGTCAGACGATCCTGCAGACACGAGCCCTCCACTCGGCGATAGGAAGAGGCCACGTCAGCGCGGACAGATCGGGCCTGCCGTGCCCTGTCGGCCTAAGCCTAACCCTAGGCTGGTTCCTCAGACTTCCGGCCCCAGTGGCCTGGCCTGGTAGCGCTGCAGTTGGCGGACACCTGATTCACAACGGCTGACTCTGGGGGCCACTCACGTGGAAACTGTACCAATTGGACCCCTGGGCAGAAGCCCCGTGGCGGGAGAAAACGCCACACCCCCTGAAGACCAGCACACCTATGGAGGACACCCACACCCAAAGTCCCGGAGCCAGACGGGCCGCCAGGCCAAAGCCCTCCACTCAGCCCTCCACAGGGCCTCACTTGGCACTGGCACGTCGGGCCTGGCATTCTCCCAGGACCAAACCCTACCCCTAGGTTACGTGTCCAGGACCTGGGCTCCAGAGGCCTGACGCCCAATTCCTCCCAGGCATGGCAGCCGCCGCCGACTGACGGCAGCACTCAGCCTCTCAGTCAGGAGCAAACCGTTTTCATTGGGTGCTCTTTAGGACCCTCCGAGCGGTAGAAACCAGCATGCTCCCTGGAGGCCATTCCGCTCTCTGGGCCCAAGCAGGCCCAAAACCCAGGGCCGGAGGAGCCTCCTGGAGCGCGCCCTCCCCTCAGGCCTTGGGGGAGACCATGTCTGTGTCGCCAGATCCGACACGCCTTGTCCCAAAGACAGACCCCTAACCCTAACCCTAGCTCTCTCTCTCTCACCCTCCAGCTGACCCGAAGCCCAGCTTGGGTGCTCAGGCTTCCGTCCGCAGAGGCCTGCTTCCCAAACTCTCCAGACGGGGGAACCCGGAGCTGACCGCACCATCGCACCTGATACCAGGAGGAAACCGTGCCCTTGGAAAGGAGGTGAAATCGCCGAGCGGGAGACACCTGCTTGCATCCCTTGGGCCACACCCGCCACAGGCGACCAGCAGGACCAGGAAGCCAGAGTCTGACGATCCTGCAGACACAAGCCCTCCACTCACCCTTAGGTAGAGGCCACGTCAGCGCGGGCAGATCGGGCCTGCCGTGCCCTGTCGGCCTAACCCTAACCCTAGGCCGGTTCCTCAGACTTCTGTCCCCTGTAGCCTGTCCTGGTAGCCTTGCAGTTTGGGGACACCTTATGCGCAACGGCGAACTCTGGGTGCCACTTACGTGGAAACTCTACCATTTGGCCCCGTGCGGAACCAAATCCCCCCACCAACCACAACCCCCCCCCCCTCCCTCCCCGGAGGCAGACACCTCCACACACCCGAAAGACCGTCACACCTACGGAGGGCACCCACACCCAAAATCCCGGAGCCAGACGGGCCGCCGGACCAAAACCCTCCACGCGGCCCTCCGCAGGGCCTCACTTGGCACTGGCACGTCAGGCCTGCCACTCTCCCAGAACCAAACCCTAACCCTAGGTGGCGTGTTCAGGACCTGGACCCCAGAGGCCTGACACCCAATTCCTCCCCTGCATGGCAGCCTCGGGCTGACGGCCGGACTCAGCCTCTCGGCCAGGAGCAAAGCCTTTCGTTGGATGCCGTCTACTCCCTTCGGAGTGGTCGAAGACCGCGTGCTCCCTTGAGGCTATTCCCGCTCTCTTTGCCCCTGCAGGCCCCAAACCCTGGGCCTGAGGCGGGGCGGGGGCGGGGGGTTGGGGGCCTGAGTCCCGCCCTCCCCTCAGGCCTTGGGGGAGGCCATGCCTGTGTGGCCAGATCCGACAGGCCTCGTCCCTAAGACATCAGCCCTAACCCTAACCCTAGCCCTAACCTTAACCGTCAAGCTGACCCGAAGCCCAGCTTGGGTGCTCAGGCTTCCGGCCTCAGACGCCTGCTTCCCAAACTCTCCAGGCGGGGGGACCCTGAGCTTCACCGCACGGGATTGCCCCTGATACCAGGTGGAAACCATGCCCTTTGAAAGGAGCTGAACTGGCAGAGCGGGAGACAACTGCATGCATCCCCTGGGCCACATCCACGATAGGCGCCCACCAGGCCCAGGAAGCAAGAGTCAGACGATCCTGCAGACACGAGCCCTCCACTCGGCGATAGGAAGAGGCCACGTCAGCGCGGACAGATCGGGCCTGCCGTGCCCTGTCGGCCTAAGCCTAACCCTAGGCTGGTTCCTCAGACTTCCGGCCCCAGTGGCCTGGCCTGGTAGCGCTGCAGTTGGCGGACACCTGATTCACAACGGCTGACTCTGGGGGCCACTCACGTGGAAACTGTACCAATTGGACCCCTGGGCAGAAGCCCCGTGGCGGGAGAAAACGCCACACCCCCTGAAGACCAGCACACCTATGGAGGACACCCACACCCAAAGTCCCGGAGCCAGACGGGCCGCCAGGCCAAAGCCCTCCACTCAGCCCTCCACAGGGCCTCACTTGGCACTGGCACGTCGGGCCTGGCATTCTCCCAGGACCAAACCCTACCCCTAGGTTACGTGTCCAGGACCTGGGCTCCAGAGGCCTGACACCCAATTCCTCCCAGGCATGGCAGCCGCCGCCGACTGACGGCAGCACTCAGCCTCTCAGTCAGGAGCAAACCGTTTTCATTGGGTGCTCTTTAGGACCCTCCGAGCGGTAGAAACCAGCATGCTCCCTGGAGGCCATTCCGCTCTCTGGGCCCAAGCAGGCCCAAAACCCAGGGCCGGAGGAGCCTCCTGGAGCGCGCCCTCCCCTCAGGCCTTGGGGGAGACCATGTCTGTGTCGCCAGATCCGACACGCCTTGTCCCAAAGACAGACCCCTAACCCTAACCCTAGCTCTCTCTCTCTCACCCTCCAGCTGACCCGAAGCCCAGCTTGGGTGCTCAGGCTTCCGTCCGCAGAGGCCTGCTTCCCAAACTCTCCAGACGGGGGAACCCGGAGCTGACCGCACCATCGCACCTGATACCAGGAGGAAACCGTGCCCTTGGAAAGGAGGTGAAATCGCCGAGCGGGAGACACCTGCTTGCATCCCTTGGGCCACACCCGCCACAGGCGACCAGCAGGACCAGGAAGCCAGAGTCTGACGATCCTGCAGACACAAGCCCTCCACTCACCCTTAGGTAGAGGCCACGTCAGCGCGGGCAGATCGGGCCTGCCGTGCCCTGTCGGCCTAACCCTAACCCTAGGCCGGTTCCTCAGACTTCTGTCCCCTGTAGCCTGTCCTGGTAGCCTTGCAGTTTGGGGACACCTTATGCGCAACGGCGAACTCTGGGTGCCACTTACGTGGAAACTCTACCATTTGGCCCCGTGCGGAACCAAATCCCCCCACCAACCACAACCCCCCCCCTCCCTCCCCGGAGGCAGACACCTCCACACACCCGAAAGACCGTCACACCTACGGAGGGCACCCACACCCAAAATCCCGGAGCCAGACGGGCCGCCGGACCAAAACCCTCCACGCGGCCCTCCGCAGGGCCTCACTTGGCACTGGCACGTCAGGCCTGCCACTCTCCCAGAACCAAACCCTAACCCTAGGTGGCGTGTTCAGGACCTGGACCCCAGAGGCCTGACACCCAATTCCTCCCCTGCATGGCAGCCTCGGGCTGACGGCCGGACTCAGCCTCTCGGCCAGGAGCAAAGCCTTTCGTTGGATGCCGTCTACTCCCTTCGGAGTGGTCGAAGACCGCGTGCTCCCTTGAGGCTATTCCCGCTCTCTTTGCCCCTGCAGGCCCCAAACCCTGGGCCTGAGGCGGGGCGGGGGCGGGGGGTTGGGGGCCTGAGTCCCGCCCTCCCCTCAGGCCTTGGGGGAGGCCATGCCTGTGTGGCCAGATCCGACAGGCCTCGTCCCTAAGACATCAGCCCTAACCCTAACCCTAGCCCTAACCTTAACCGTCAAGCTGACCCGAAGCCCAGCTTGGGTGCTCAGGCTTCCGGCCTCAGACGCCTGCTTCCCAAACTCTCCAGGCGGGGGGACCCTGAGCTTCACCGCACGGGATTGCCCCTGATACCAGGTGGAAACCATGCCCTTTGAAAGGAGCTGAACTGGCAGAGCGGGAGACAACTGCATGCATCCCCTGGGCCACATCCACGATAGGCGCCCACCAGGCCCAGGAAGCAAGAGTCAGACGATCCTGCAGACACGAGCCCTCCACTCGGCGATAGGAAGAGGCCACGTCAGCGCGGACAGATCGGGCCTGCCGTGCCCTGTCGGCCTAAGCCTAACCCTAGGCTGGTTCCTCAGACTTCCGGCCCCAGTGGCCTGGCCTGGTAGCGCTGCAGTTGGCGGACACCTGATTCACAACGGCTGACTCTGGGGGCCACTCACGTGGAAACTGTACCAATTGGACCCCTGGGCAGAAGCCCCGTGGCGGGAGAAAACGCCACACCCCCTGAAGACCAGCACACCTATGGAGGACACCCACACCCAAAGTCCCGGAGCCAGACGGGCCGCCAGGCCAAAGCCCTCCACTCAGCCCTCCACAGGGCCTCACTTGGCACTGGCACGTCGGGCCTGGCATTCTCCCAGGACCAAACCCTACCCCTAGGTTACGTGTCCAGGACCTGGGCTCCAGAGGCCTGACACCCAATTCCTCCCAGGCATGGCAGCCGCCGCCGACTGACGGCAGCACTCAGCCTCTCAGTCAGGAGCAAACCGTTTTCATTGGGTGCTCTTTAGGACCCTCCGAGCGGTAGAAACCAGCATGCTCCCTGGAGGCCATTCCGCTCTCTGGGCCCAAGCAGGCCCAAAACCCAGGGCCGGAGGAGCCTCCTGGAGCGCGCCCTCCCCTCAGGCCTTGGGGGAGACCATGTCTGTGTCGCCAGATCCGACACGCCTTGTCCCAAAGACAGACCCCTAACCCTAACCCTAGCTCTCTCTCTCTCACCCTCCAGCTGACCCGAAGCCCAGCTTGGGTGCTCAGGCTTCCGTCCGCAGAGGCCTGCTTCCCAAACTCTCCAGACGGGGGAACCCGGAGCTGACCGCACCATCGCACCTGATACCAGGAGGAAACCGTGCCCTTGGAAAGGAGGTGAAATCGCCGAGCGGGAGACACCTGCTTGCATCCCTTGGGCCACACCCGCCACAGGCGACCAGCAGGACCAGGAAGCCAGAGTCTGACGATCCTGCAGACACAAGCCCTCCACTCACCCTTAGGTAGAGGCCACGTCAGCGCGGGCAGATCGGGCCTGCCGTGCCCTGTCGGCCTAACCCTAACCCTAGGCCGGTTCCTCAGACTTCTGTCCCCTGTAGCCTGTCCTGGTAGCCTTGCAGTTTGGGGACACCTTATGCGCAACGGCGAACTCTGGGTGCCACTTACGTGGAAACTCTACCATTTGGCCCCGTGCGGAACCAAATCCCCCCACCAACCACAACCCCCCCCCTCCCTCCCCGGAGGCAGACACCTCCACACACCCGAAAGACCGTCACACCTACGGAGGGCACCCACACCCAAAATCCCGGAGCCAGACGGGCCGCCGGACCAAAACCCTCCACGCGGCCCTCCGCAGGGCCTCACTTGGCACTGGCACGTCAGGCCTGCCACTCTCCCAGAACCAAACCCTAACCCTAGGTGGCGTGTTCAGGACCTGGACCCCAGAGGCCTGACACCCAATTCCTCCCCTGCATGGCAGCCTCGGGCTGACGGCCGGACTCAGCCTCTCGGCCAGGAGCAAAGCCTTTCGTTGGATGCCGTCTACTCCATTCGGAGTGGTCGAAGACCGCGTGCTCCCTTGAGGCTATTCCCGCTCTCTTTGCCCCTGCAGGCCCCAAACCCTGGGCCTGAGGCGGGGCGGGGGCGGGGGGGGGGGGCCTGAGTCCCGCCCTCCCCTCAGGCCTTGGGGGAGGCCATGCCTGTGTGGCCAGATCCGACAGGCCTCGTCCCTAAGACATCAGCCCTAACCCTAACCCTAGCCCTAACCTTAACCGTCAAGCTGACCCGAAGCCCAGCTTGGGTGCTCAGGCTTCCGGCCTCAGACGCCTGCTTCCCAAACTCTCCAGGCGGGGGGACCCTGAGCTTCACCGCACGGGATTGCCCCTGATACCAGGTGGAAACCATGCCCTTTGAAAGGAGCTGAACTGGCAGAGCGGGAGACAACTGCATGCATCCCCTGGGCCACATCCACGATAGGCGCCCACCAGGCCCAGGAAGCAAGAGTCAGACGATCCTGCAGACACGAGCCCTCCACTCGGCGATAGGAAGAGGCCACGTCAGCGCGGACAGATCGGGCCTGCCGTGCCCTGTCGGCCTAAGCCTAACCCTAGGCTGGTTCCTCAGACTTCCGGCCCCAGTGGCCTGGCCTGGTAGCGCTGCAGTTGGCGGACACCTGATTCACAACGGCTGACTCTGGGGGCCACTCACGTGGAAACTGTACCAATTGGACCCCTGGGCAGAAGCCCCGTGGCGGGAGAACACGCCACACCCCCTGAAGACCAGCACACCTATGGAGGACACCCACACCCAAAGTCCCGGAGCCAGACGGGCCGCCAGGCCAAAACCCTCCACTCAGCCCTCCACAGGGCCTCACTTGGCACTGGCACGTCGGGCCTGGCATTCTCCCAGGACCAAACCCTACCCCTAGGTTACGTGTCCAGGACCTGGGCTCCAGAGGCCTGACACCCAATTCCTCCCAGGCATGGCAGCCGCCGCCGACTGACGGCAGCACTCAGCCTCTCAGTCAGGAGCAAACCGTTTTCATTGGGTGCTCTTTAGGACCCTCCGAGCGGTAGAAACCAGCATGCTCCCTGGAGGCCATTCCGCTCTCTGGGCCCAAGCAGGCCCAAAACCCAGGGCCGGAGGAGCCTCCTGGAGCGCGCCCTCCCCTCAGGCCTTGGGGGAGACCATGTCTGTGTCGCCAGATCCGACACGCCTTGTCCCAAAGACAGACCCCTAACCCTAACCCTAGCTCTCTCTCTCTCACCCTCCAGCTGACCCGAAGCCCAGCTTGGGTGCTCAGGCTTCCGTCCGCAGAGGCCTGCTTCCCAAACTCTCCAGACGGGGGAACCCGGAGCTGACCGCACCATCGCACCTGATACCAGGAGGAAACCGTGCCCTTGGAAAGGAGGTGAAATCGCCGAGCGGGAGACACCTGCTTGCATCCCTTGGGCCACACCCGCCACAGGCGACCAGCAGGACCAGGAAGCCAGAGTCTGACGATCCTGCAGACACAAGCCCTCCACTCACCCTTAGGTAGAGGCCACGTCAGCGCGGGCAGATCGGGCCTGCCGTGCCCTGTCGGCCTAACCCTAACCCTAGGCCGGTTCCTCAGACTTCTGTCCCCTGTAGCCTGTCCTGGTAGCCTTGCAGTTTGGGGACACCTTATGCGCAACGGCGAACTCTGGGTGCCACTTACGTGGAAACTCTACCATTTGGCCCCGTGCGGAACCAAATCCCCCCACCAACCACAACCCCCCCCCCTCCCTCCCCGGAGGCAGACACCTCCACACACCCGAAAGACCGTCACACCTACGGAGGGCACCCACACCCAAAATCCCGGAGCCAGACGGGCCGCCGGACCAAAACCCTCCACGCGGCCCTCCGCAGGGCCTCACTTGGCACTGGCACGTCAGGCCTGCCACTCTCCCAGAACCAAACCCTAACCCTAGGTGGCGTGTTCAGGACCTGGACCCCAGAGGCCTGACACCCAATTCCTCCCCTGCATGGCAGCCTCGGGCTGACGGCCGGACTCAGCCTCTCGGCCAGGAGCAAAGCCTTTCGTTGGATGCCGTCTACTCCCTTCGGAGTGGTCGAAGACCGCGTGCTCCCTTGAGGCTATTCCCGCTCTCTTTGCCCCTGCAGGCCCCAAACCCTGGGCCTGAGGCGGGGCGGGGGCGGGGGGGGGGGCCTGAGTCCCGCCCTCCCCTCAGGCCTTGGGGGAGGCCATGCCTGTGTGGCCAGATCCGACAGGCCTCGTCCCTAAGACATCAGCCCTAACCCTAACCCTAGCCCTAACCTTAACCGTCAAGCTGACCCGAAGCCCAGCTTGGGTGCTCAGGCTTCCGGCCTCAGACGCCTGCTTCCCAAACTCTCCAGGCGGGGGGACCCTGAGCTTCACCGCACGGGATTGCCCCTGATACCAGGTGGAAACCATGCCCTTTGAAAGGAGCTGAACTGGCAGAGCGGGAGACAACTGCATGCATCCCCTGGGCCACATCCACGATAGGCGCCCACCAGGCCCAGGAAGCAAGAGTCAGACGATCCTGCAGACACGAGCCCTCCACTCGGCGATAGGAAGAGGCCACGTCAGCGCGGACAGATCGGGCCTGCCGTGCCCTGTCGGCCTAAGCCTAACCCTAGGCTGGTTCCTCAGACTTCCGGCCCCAGTGGCCTGGCCTGGTAGCGCTGCAGTTGGCGGACACCTGATTCACAACGGCTGACTCTGGGGGCCACTCACGTGGAAACTGTACCAATTGGACCCCTGGGCAGAAGCCCCGTGGCGGGAGAAAACGCCACACCCCCTGAAGACCAGCACACCTATGGAGGACACCCACACCCAAAGTCCCGGAGCCAGACGGGCCGCCAGGCCAAAGCCCTCCACTCAGCCCTCCACAGGGCCTCACTTGGCACTGGCACGTCGGGCCTGGCATTCTCCCAGGACCAAACCCTACCCCTAGGTTACGTGTCCAGGACCTGGGCTCCAGAGGCCTGACGCCCAATTCCTCCCAGGCATGGCAGCCGCCGCCGACTGACGGCAGTACTCAGCCTCTCAGTCAGGAGCAAACCGTTTTCATTGGGTGCTCTTTAGGACCCTCCGAGCGGTAGAAACCAGCATGCTCCCTGGAGGCCATTCCGCTCTCTGGGCCCAAGCAGGCCCAAAACCCAGGGCCGGAGGAGCCTCCTGGAGCGCGCCCTCCCCTCAGGCCTTGGGGGAGACCATGTCTGTGTCGCCAGATCCGACACGCCTTGTCCCAAAGACAGACCCCTAACCCTAACCCTAGCTCTCTCTCTCTCACCCTCCAGCTGACCCGAAGCCCAGCTTGGGTGCTCAGGCTTCCGTCCGCAGAGGCCTGCTTCCCAAACTCTCCAGACGGGGGAACCCGGAGCTGACCGCACCATCGCACCTGATACCAGGAGGAAACCGTGCCCTTGGAAAGGAGGTGAAATCGCCGAGCGGGAGACACCTGCTTGCATCCCTTGGGCCACACCCGCCACAGGCGACCAGCAGGACCAGGAAGCAAGAGTCTGACGATCCTGCAGACACAAGCCCTCCACTCACCCTTAGGTAGAGGCCACGTCAGCGCGGGCAGATCGGGCCTGCCGTGCCCTGTCGGCCTAACCCTAACCCTAGGCCGGTTCCTCAGACTTCTGTCCCCTGTAGCCTGTCCTGGTAGCCTTGCAGTTTGGGGACACCTTATGCGCAACGGCGAACTCTGGGTGCCACTTACGTGGAAACTCTACCATTTGGCCCCGTGCGGAACCAAATCCCCCCACCAACCACAACCCCCCCCCCCTCCCTCCCCGGAGGCAGACACCTCCACACACCCGAAAGACCGTCACACCTACGGAGGGCACCCACACCCAAAATCCCGGAGCCAGACGGGCCGCCGGACCAAAACCCTCCACGCGGCCCTCCGCAGGGCCTCACTTGGCACTGGCACGTCAGGCCTGCCACTCTCCCAGAACCAAACCCTAACCCTAGGTGGCGTGTTCAGGACCTGGACCCCAGAGGCCTGACACCCAATTCCTCCCCTGCATGGCAGCCTCGGGCTGACGGCCGGACTCAGCCTCTCGGCCAGGAGCAAAGCCTTTCGTTGGATGCCGTCTACTCCCTTCGGAGTGGTCGAAGACCGCGTGCTCCCTTGAGGCTATTCCCGCTCTCTTTGCCCCTGCAGGCCCCAAACCCTGGGCCTGAGGCGGGGCGGGGGCGGGGGGGGGGCCTGAGTCCCGCCCTCCCCTCAGGCCTTGGGGGAGGCCATGCCTGTGTGGCCAGATCCGACAGGCCTCGTCCCTAAGACATCAGCCCTAACCCTAACCCTAGCCCTAACCTTAACCGTCAAGCTGACCCGAAGCCCAGCTTGGGTGCTCAGGCTTCCGGCCTCAGACGCCTGCTTCCCAAACTCTCCAGGCGGGGGGACCCTGAGCTTCACCGCACGGGATTGCCCCTGATACCAGGTGGAAACCATGCCCTTTGAAAGGAGCTGAACTGGCAGAGCGGGAGACAACTGCATGCATCCCCTGGGCCACATCCACGATAGGCGCCCACCAGGCCCAGGAAGCAAGAGTCAGACGATCCTGCAGACACGAGCCCTCCACTCGGCGATAGGAAGAGGCCACGTCAGCGCGGACAGATCGGGCCTGCCGTGCCCTGTCGGCCTAAGCCTAACCCTAGGCTGGTTCCTCAGACTTCCGGCCCCAGTGGCCTGGCCTGGTAGCGCTGCAGTTGGCGGACACCTGATTCACAACGGCTGACTCTGGGGGCCACTCACGTGGAAACTGTACCAATTGGACCCCTGGGCAGAAGCCCCGTGGCGGGAGAAAACGCCACACCCCCTGAAGACCAGCACACCTATGGAGGACACCCACACCCAAAGTCCCGGAGCCAGACGGGCCGCCAGGCCAAAGCCCTCCACTCAGCCCTCCACAGGGCCTCACTTGGCACTGGCACGTCGGGCCTGGCATTCTCCCAGGACCAAACCCTACCCCTAGGTTACGTGTCCAGGACCTGGGCTCCAGAGGCCTGACGCCCAATTCCTCCCAGGCATGGCAGCCGCCGCCGACTGACGGCAGCACTCAGCCTCTCAGTCAGGAGCAAACCGTTTTCATTGGGTGCTCTTTAGGACCCTCCGAGCGGTAGAAACCAGCATGCTCCCTGGAGGCCATTCCGCTCTCTGGGCCCAAGCAGGCCCAAAACCCAGGGCCGGAGGAGCCTCCTGGAGCGCGCCCTCCCCTCAGGCCTTGGGGGAGACCATGTCTGTGTCGCCAGATCCGACACGCCTTGTCCCAAAGACAGACCCCTAACCCTAACCCTAGCTCTCTCTCTCTCACCCTCCAGCTGACCCGAAGCCCAGCTTGGGTGCTCAGGCTTCCGTCCGCAGAGGCCTGCTTCCCAAACTCTCCAGACGGGGGAACCCGGAGCTGACCGCACCATCGCACCTGATACCAGGAGGAAACCGTGCCCTTGGAAAGGAGGTGAAATCGCCGAGCGGGAGACACCTGCTTGCATCCCTTGGGCCACACCCGCCACAGGCGACCAGCAGGACCAGGAAGCAAGAGTCTGACGATCCTGCAGACACAAGCCCTCCACTCACCCTTAGGTAGAGGCCACGTCAGCGCGGGCAGATCGGGCCTGCCGTGCCCTGTCGGCCTAACCCTAACCCTAGGCCGGTTCCTCAGACTTCTGTCCCCTGTAGCCTGTCCTGGTAGCCTTGCAGTTTGGGGACACCTTATGCGCAACGGCGAACTCTGGGTGCCACTTACGTGGAAACTCTACCATTTGGCCCCGTGCGGAACCAAATCCCCCCACCAACCACAACCCCCCCCCCTCCCTCCCCGGAGGCAGACACCTCCACACACCCGAAAGACCGTCACACCTACGGAGGGCACCCACACCCAAAATCCCGGAGCCAGACGGGCCGCCGGACCAAAACCCTCCACGCGGCCCTCCGCAGGGCCTCACTTGGCACTGGCACGTCAGGCCTGCCACTCTCCCAGAACCAAACCCTAACCCTAGGTGGCGTGTTCAGGACCTGGACCCCAGAGGCCTGACACCCAATTCCTCCCCTGCATGGCAGCCTCGGGCTGACGGCCGGACTCAGCCTCTCGGCCAGGAGCAAAGCCTTTCGTTGGATGCCGTCTACTCCCTTCGGAGTGGTCGAAGACCGCGTGCTCCCTTGAGGCTATTCCCGCTCTCTTTGCCCCTGCAGGCCCCAAACCCTGGGCCTGAGGCGGGGCGGGGGCGGGGGGGGGGGGCCTGAGTCCCGCCCTCCCCTCAGGCCTTGGGGGAGGCCATGCCTGTGTGGCCAGATCCGACAGGCCTCGTCCCTAAGACATCAGCCCTAACCCTAACCCTAGCCCTAACCTTAACCGTCAAGCTGACCCGAAGCCCAGCTTGGGTGCTCAGGCTTCCGGCCTCAGACGCCTGCTTCCCAAACTCTCCAGGCGGGGGGACCCTGAGCTTCACCGCACGGGATTGCCCCTGATACCAGGTGGAAACCATGCCCTTTGAAAGGAGCTGAACTGGCAGAGCGGGAGACAACTGCATGCATCCCCTGGGCCACATCCACGATAGGCGCCCACCAGGCCCAGGAAGCAAGAGTCAGACGATCCTGCAGACACGAGCCCTCCACTCGGCGATAGGAAGAGGCCACGTCAGCGCGGACAGATCGGGCCTGCCGTGCCCTGTCGGCCTAAGCCTAACCCTAGGCTGGTTCCTCAGACTTCCGGCCCCAGTGGCCTGGCCTGGTAGCGCTGCAGTTGGCGGACACCTGATTCACAACGGCTGACTCTGGGGGCCACTCACGTGGAAACTGTACCAATTGGACCCCTGGGCAGAAGCCCCGTGGCGGGAGAACACGCCACACCCCCTGAAGACCAGCACACCTATGGAGGACACCCACACCCAAAGTCCCGGAGCCAGACGGGCCGCCAGGCCAAAGCCCTCCACTCAGCCCTCCACAGGGCCTCACTTGGCACTGGCACGTCGGGCCTGGCATTCTCCCAGGACCAAACCCTACCCCTAGGTTACGTGTCCAGGACCTGGGCTCCAGAGGCCTGACACCCAATTCCTCCCAGGCATGGCAGCCGCCGCCGACTGACGGCAGCACTCAGCCTCTCAGTCAGGAGCAAACCGTTTTCATTGGGTGCTCTTTAGGACCCTCCGAGCGGTAGAAACCAGCATGCTCCCTGGAGGCCATTCCGCTCTCTGGGCCCAAGCAGGCCCAAAACCCAGGGCCGGAGGAGCCTCCTGGAGCGCGCCCTCCCCTCAGGCCTTGGGGGAGACCATGTCTGTGTCGCCAGATCCGACACGCCTTGTCCCAAAGACAGACCCCTAACCCTAACCCTAGCTCTCTCTCTCTCACCCTCCAGCTGACCCGAAGCCCAGCTTGGGTGCTCAGGCTTCCGTCCGCAGAGGCCTGCTTCCCAAACTCTCCAGACGGGGGAACCCGGAGCTGACCGCACCATCGCACCTGATACCAGGAGGAAACCGTGCCCTTGGAAAGGAGGTGAAATCGCCGAGCGGGAGACACCTGCTTGCATCCCTTGGGCCACACCCGCCACAGGCGACCAGCAGGACCAGGAAGCAAGAGTCTGACGATCCTGCAGACACAAGCCCTCCACTCACCCTTAGGTAGAGGCCACGTCAGCGCGGGCAGATCGGGCCTGCCGTGCCCTGTCGGCCTAACCCTAACCCTAGGCCGGTTCCTCAGACTTCTGTCCCCTGTAGCCTGTCCTGGTAGCCTTGCAGTTTGGGGACACCTTATGCGCAACGGCGAACTCTGGGTGCCACTTACGTGGAAACTCTACCATTTGGCCCCGTGCGGAACCAAATCCCCCCACCAACCACAACCCCCCCCCCTCCCTCCCCGGAGGCAGACACCTCCACACACCCGAAAGACCGTCACACCTACGGAGGGCACCCACACCCAAAATCCCGGAGCCAGACGGGCCGCCGGACCAAAACCCTCCACGCGGCCCTCCGCAGGGCCTCACTTGGCACTGGCACGTCAGGCCTGCCACTCTCCCAGAACCAAACCCTAACCCTAGGTGGCGTGTTCAGGACCTGGACCCCAGAGGCCTGACACCCAATTCCTCCCCTGCATGGCAGCCTCGGGCTGACGGCCGGACTCAGCCTCTCGGCCAGGAGCAAAGCCTTTCGTTGGATGCCGTCTACTCCCTTCGGAGTGGTCGAAGACCGCGTGCTCCCTTGAGGCTATTCCCGCTCTCTTTGCCCCTGCAGGCCCCAAACCCTGGGCCTGAGGCGGGGCGGGGGCGGGGGGGGGGGGGGCCTGAGTCCCGCCCTCCCCTCAGGCCTTGGGGGAGGCCATGCCTGTGTGGCCAGATCCGACAGGCCTCGTCCCTAAGACATCAGCCCTAACCCTAACCCTAGCCCTAACCTTAACCGTCAAGCTGACCCGAAGCCCAGCTTGGGTGCTCAGGCTTCCGGCCTCAGACGCCTGCTTCCCAAACTCTCCAGGCGGGGGGACCCTGAGCTTCACCGCACGGGATTGCCCCTGATACCAGGTGGAAACCATGCCCTTTGAAAGGAGCTGAACTGGCAGAGCGGGAGACAACTGCATGCATCCCCTGGGCCACATCCACGATAGGCGCCCACCAGGCCCAGGAAGCAAGAGTCAGACGATCCTGCAGACACGAGCCCTCCACTCGGCGATAGGAAGAGGCCACGTCAGCGCGGACAGATCGGGCCTGCCGTGCCCTGTCGGCCTAAGCCTAACCCTAGGCTGGTTCCTCAGACTTCCGGCCCCAGTGGCCTGGCCTGGTAGCGCTGCAGTTGGCGGACACCTGATTCACAACGGCTGACTCTGGGGGCCACTCACGTGGAAACTGTACCAATTGGACCCCTGGGCAGAAGCCCCGTGGCGGGAGAAAACGCCACACCCCCTGAAGACCAGCACACCTATGGAGGACACCCACACCCAAAGTCCCGGAGCCAGACGGGCCGCCAGGCCAAAGCCCTCCACTCAGCCCTCCACAGGGCCTCACTTGGCACTGGCACGTCGGGCCTGGCATTCTCCCAGGACCAAACCCTACCCCTAGGTTACGTGTCCAGGACCTGGGCTCCAGAGGCCTGACGCCCAATTCCTCCCAGGCATGGCAGCCGCCGCCGACTGACGGCAGCACTCAGCCTCTCAGTCAGGAGCAAACCGTTTTCATTGGGTGCTCTTTAGGACCCTCCGAGCGGTAGAAACCAGCATGCTCCCTGGAGGCCATTCCGCTCTCTGGGCCCAAGCAGGCCCAAAACCCAGGGCCGGAGGAGCCTCCTGGAGCGCGCCCTCCCCTCAGGCCTTGGGGGAGACCATGTCTGTGTCGCCAGATCCGACACGCCTTGTCCCAAAGACAGACCCCTAACCCTAACCCTAGCTCTCTCTCTCTCACCCTCCAGCTGACCCGAAGCCCAGCTTGGGTGCTCAGGCTTCCGTCCGCAGAGGCCTGCTTCCCAAACTCTCCAGACGGGGGAACCCGGAGCTGACCGCACCATCGCACCTGATACCAGGAGGAAACCGTGCCCTTGGAAAGGAGGTGAAATCGCCGAGCGGGAGACACCTGCTTGCATCCCTTGGGCCACACCCGCCACAGGCGACCAGCAGGACCAGGAAGCAAGAGTCTGACGATCCTGCAGACACAAGCCCTCCACTCACCCTTAGGTAGAGGCCACGTCAGCGCGGGCAGATCGGGCCTGCCGTGCCCTGTCGGCCTAACCCTAACCCTAGGCCGGTTCCTCAGACTTCTGTCCCCTGTAGCCTGTCCTGGTAGCCTTGCAGTTTGGGGACACCTTATGCGCAACGGCGAACTCTGGGTGCCACTTACGTGGAAACTCTACCATTTGGCCCCGTGCGGAACCAAATCCCCCCACCAACCACAACCCCCCCCCCCTCCCTCCCCGGAGGCAGACACCTCCACACACCCGAAAGACCGTCACACCTACGGAGGGCACCCACACCCAAAATCCCGGAGCCAGACGGGCCGCCGGACCAAAACCCTCCACGCGGCCCTCCGCAGGGCCTCACTTGGCACTGGCACGTCAGGCCTGCCACTCTCCCAGAACCAAACCCTAACCCTAGGTGGCGTGTTCAGGACCTGGACCCCAGAGGCCTGACACCCAATTCCTCCCCTGCATGGCAGCCTCGGGCTGACGGCCGGACTCAGCCTCTCGGCCAGGAGCAAAGCCTTTCGTTGGATGCCGTCTACTCCCTTCGGAGTGGTCGAAGACCGCGTGCTCCCTTGAGGCTATTCCCGCTCTCTTTGCCCCTGCAGGCCCCAAACCCTGGGCCTGAGGCGGGGCGGGGGCGGGGGGGGGGGGGCCTGAGTCCCGCCCTCCCCTCAGGCCTTGGGGGAGGCCATGCCTGTGTGGCCAGATCCGACAGGCCTCGTCCCTAAGACATCAGCCCTAACCCTAACCCTAGCCCTAACCTTAACCGTCAAGCTGACCCGAAGCCCAGCTTGGGTGCTCAGGCTTCCGGCCTCAGACGCCTGCTTCCCAAACTCTCCAGGCGGGGGGACCCTGAGCTTCACCGCACGGGATTGCCCCTGATACCAGGTGGAAACCATGCCCTTTGAAAGGAGCTGAACTGGCAGAGCGGGAGACAACTGCATGCATCCCCTGGGCCACATCCACGATAGGCGCCCACCAGGCCCAGGAAGCAAGAGTCAGACGATCCTGCAGACACGAGCCCTCCACTCGGCGATAGGAAGAGGCCACGTCAGCGCGGACAGATCGGGCCTGCCGTGCCCTGTCGGCCTAAGCCTAACCCTAGGCTGGTTCCTCAGACTTCCGGCCCCAGTGGCCTGGCCTGGTAGCGCTGCAGTTGGCGGACACCTGATTCACAACGGCTGACTCTGGGGGCCACTCACGTGGAAACTGTACCAATTGGACCCCTGGGCAGAAGCCCCGTGGCGGGAGAACACGCCACACCCCCTGAAGACCAGCACACCTATGGAGGACACCCACACCCAAAGTCCCGGAGCCAGACGGGCCGCCAGGCCAAAGCCCTCCACTCAGCCCTCCACAGGGCCTCACTTGGCACTGGCACGTCGGGCCTGGCATTCTCCCAGGACCAAACCCTACCCCTAGGTTACGTGTCCAGGACCTGGGCTCCAGAGGCCTGACGCCCAATTCCTCCCAGGCATGGCAGCCGCCGCCGACTGACGGCAGCACTCAGCCTCTCAGTCAGGAGCAAACCGTTTTCATTGGGTGCTCTTTAGGACCCTCCGAGCGGTAGAAACCAGCATGCTCCCTGGAGGCCATTCCGCTCTCTGGGCCCAAGCAGGCCCAAAACCCAGGGCCGGAGGAGCCTCCTGGAGCGCGCCCTCCCCTCAGGCCTTGGGGGAGACCATGTCTGTGTCGCCAGATCCGACACGCCTTGTCCCAAAGACAGACCCCTAACCCTAACCCTAGCTCTCTCTCTCTCACCCTCCAGCTGACCCGAAGCCCAGCTTGGGTGCTCAGGCTTCCGTCCGCAGAGGCCTGCTTCCCAAACTCTCCAGACGGGGGAACCCGGAGCTGACCGCACCATCGCACCTGATACCAGGAGGAAACCGTGCCCTTGGAAAGGAGGTGAAATCGCCGAGCGGGAGACACCTGCTTGCATCCCTTGGGCCACACCCGCCACAGGCGACCAGCAGGACCAGGAAGCCAGAGTCTGACGATCCTGCAGACACAAGCCCTCCACTCACCCTTAGGTAGAGGCCACGTCAGCGCGGGCAGATCGGGCCTGCCGTGCCCTGTCGGCCTAACCCTAACCCTAGGCCGGTTCCTCAGACTTCTGTCCCCTGTAGCCTGTCCTGGTAGCCTTGCAGTTTGGGGACACCTTATGCGCAACGGCGAACTCTGGGTGCCACTTACGTGGAAACTCTACCATTTGGCCCCGTGCGGAACCAAATCCCCCCACCAACCACAACCCCCCCCCCTCCCTCCCCGGAGGCAGACACCTCCACACACCCGAAAGACCGTCACACCTACGGAGGGCACCCACACCCAAAATCCCGGAGCCAGACGGGCCGCCGGACCAAAACCCTCCACGCGGCCCTCCGCAGGGCCTCACTTGGCACTGGCACGTCAGGCCTGCCACTCTCCCAGAACCAAACCCTAACCCTAGGTGGCGTGTTCAGGACCTGGACCCCAGAGGCCTGACACCCAATTCCTCCCCTGCATGGCAGCCTCGGGCTGACGGCCGGACTCAGCCTCTCGGCCAGGAGCAAAGCCTTTCGTTGGATGCCGTCTACTCCCTTCGGAGTGGTCGAAGACCGCGTGCTCCCTTGAGGCTATTCCCGCTCTCTTTGCCCCTGCAGGCCCCAAACCCTGGGCCTGAGGCGGGGCGGGGGCGGGGGGGGGGCCTGAGTCCCGCCCTCCCCTCAGGCCTTGGGGGAGGCCATGCCTGTGTGGCCAGATCCGACAGGCCTCGTCCCTAAGACATCAGCCCTAACCCTAACCCTAGCCCTAACCTTAACCGTCAAGCTGACCCGAAGCCCAGCTTGGGTGCTCAGGCTTCCGGCCTCAGACGCCTGCTTCCCAAACTCTCCAGGCGGGGGGACCCTGAGCTTCACCGCACGGGATTGCCCCTGATACCAGGTGGAAACCATGCCCTTTGAAAGGAGCTGAACTGGCAGAGCGGGAGACAACTGCATGCATCCCCTGGGCCACATCCACGATAGGCGCCCACCAGGCCCAGGAAGCAAGAGTCAGACGATCCTGCAGACACGAGCCCTCCACTCGGCGATAGGAAGAGGCCACGTCAGCGCGGACAGATCGGGCCTGCCGTGCCCTGTCGGCCTAAGCCTAACCCTAGGCTGGTTCCTCAGACTTCCGGCCCCAGTGGCCTGGCCTGGTAGCGCTGCAGTTGGCGGACACCTGATTCACAACGGCTGACTCTGGGGGCCACTCACGTGGAAACTGTACCAATTGGACCCCTGGGCAGAAGCCCCGTGGCGGGAGAAAACGCCACACCCCCTGAAGACCAGCACACCTATGGAGGACACCCACACCCAAAGTCCCGGAGCCAGACGGGCCGCCAGGCCAAAGCCCTCCACTCAGCCCTCCACAGGGCCTCACTTGGCACTGGCACGTCGGGCCTGGCATTCTCCCAGGACCAAACCCTACCCCTAGGTTACGTGTCCAGGACCTGGGCTCCAGAGGCCTGACGCCCAATTCCTCCCAGGCATGGCAGCCGCCGCCGACTGACGGCAGCACTCAGCCTCTCAGTCAGGAGCAAACCGTTTTCATTGGGTGCTCTTTAGGACCCTCCGAGCGGTAGAAACCAGCATGCTCCCTGGAGGCCATTCCGCTCTCTGGGCCCAAGCAGGCCCAAAACCCAGGGCCGGAGGAGCCTCCTGGAGCGCGCCCTCCCCTCAGGCCTTGGGGGAGACCATGTCTGTGTCGCCAGATCCGACACGCCTTGTCCCAAAGACAGACCCCTAACCCTAACCCTAGCTCTCTCTCTCTCACCCTCCAGCTGACCCGAAGCCCAGCTTGGGTGCTCAGGCTTCCGTCCGCAGAGGCCTGCTTCCCAAACTCTCCAGACGGGGGAACCCGGAGCTGACCGCACCATCGCACCTGATACCAGGAGGAAACCGTGCCCTTGGAAAGGAGGTGAAATCGCCGAGCGGGAGACACCTGCTTGCATCCCTTGGGCCACACCCGCCACAGGCGACCAGCAGGACCAGGAAGCCAGAGTCTGACGATCCTGCAGACACAAGCCCTCCACTCACCCTTAGGTAGAGGCCACGTCAGCGCGGGCAGATCGGGCCTGCCGTGCCCTGTCGGCCTAACCCTAACCCTAGGCCGGTTCCTCAGACTTCTGTCCCCTGTAGCCTGTCCTGGTAGCCTTGCAGTTTGGGGACACCTTATGCGCAACGGCGAACTCTGGGTGCCACTTACGTGGAAACTCTACCATTTGGCCCCGTGCGGAACCAAATCCCCCCACCAACCACAACCCCCCCCCCTCCCTCCCCGGAGGCAGACACCTCCACACACCCGAAAGACCGTCACACCTACGGAGGGCACCCACACCCAAAATCCCGGAGCCAGACGGGCCGCCGGACCAAAACCCTCCACGCGGCCCTCCGCAGGGCCTCACTTGGCACTGGCACGTCAGGCCTGCCACTCTCCCAGAACCAAACCCTAACCCTAGGTGGCGTGTTCAGGACCTGGACCCCAGAGGCCTGACACCCAATTCCTCCCCTGCATGGCAGCCTCGGGCTGACGGCCGGACTCAGCCTCTCGGCCAGGAGCAAAGCCTTTCGTTGGATGCCGTCTACTCCCTTCGGAGTGGTCGAAGACCGCGTGCTCCCTTGAGGCTATTCCCGCTCTCTTTGCCCCTGCAGGCCCCAAACCCTGGGCCTGAGGCGGGGCGGGGGCGGGGGGGGGGGCCTGAGTCCCGCCCTCCCCTCAGGCCTTGGGGGAGGCCATGCCTGTGTGGCCAGATCCGACAGGCCTCGTCCCTAAGACATCAGCCCTAACCCTAACCCTAGCCCTAACCTTAACCGTCAAGCTGACCCGAAGCCCAGCTTGGGTGCTCAGGCTTCCGGCCTCAGACGCCTGCTTCCCAAACTCTCCAGGCGGGGGGACCCTGAGCTTCACCGCACGGGATTGCCCCTGATACCAGGTGGAAACCATGCCCTTTGAAAGGAGCTGAACTGGCAGAGCGGGAGACAACTGCATGCATCCCCTGGGCCACATCCACGATAGGCGCCCACCAGGCCCAGGAAGCAAGAGTCAGACGATCCTGCAGACACGAGCCCTCCACTCGGCGATAGGAAGAGGCCACGTCAGCGCGGACAGATCGGGCCTGCCGTGCCCTGTCGGCCTAAGCCTAACCCTAGGCTGGTTCCTCAGACTTCCGGCCCCAGTGGCCTGGCCTGGTAGCGCTGCAGTTGGCGGACACCTGATTCACAACGGCTGACTCTGGGGGCCACTCACGTGGAAACTGTACCAATTGGACCCCTGGGCAGAAGCCCCGTGGCGGGAGAAAACGCCACACCCCCTGAAGACCAGCACACCTATGGAGGACACCCACACCCAAAGTCCCGGAGCCAGACGGGCCGCCAGGCCAAAGCCCTCCACTCAGCCCTCCACAGGGCCTCACTTGGCACTGGCACGTCGGGCCTGGCATTCTCCCAGGACCAAACCCTACCCCTAGGTTACGTGTCCAGGACCTGGGCTCCAGAGGCCTGACACCCAATTCCTCCCAGGCATGGCAGCCGCCGCCGACTGACGGCAGCACTCAGCCTCTCAGTCAGGAGCAAACCGTTTTCATTGGGTGCTCTTTAGGACCCTCCGAGCGGTAGAAACCAGCATGCTCCCTGGAGGCCATTCCGCTCTCTGGGCCCAAGCAGGCCCAAAACCCAGGGCCGGAGGAGCCTCCTGGAGCGCGCCCTCCCCTCAGGCCTTGGGGGAGACCATGTCTGTGTCGCCAGATCCGACACGCCTTGTCCCAAAGACAGACCCCTAACCCTAACCCTAGCTCTCTCTCTCTCACCCTCCAGCTGACCCGAAGCCCAGCTTGGGTGCTCAGGCTTCCGTCCGCAGAGGCCTGCTTCCCAAACTCTCCAGACGGGGGAACCCGGAGCTGACCGCACCATCGCACCTGATACCAGGAGGAAACCGTGCCCTTGGAAAGGAGGTGAAATCGCCGAGCGGGAGACACCTGCTTGCATCCCTTGGGCCACACCCGCCACAGGCGACCAGCAGGACCAGGAAGCCAGAGTCTGACGATCCTGCAGACACAAGCCCTCCACTCACCCTTAGGTAGAGGCCACGTCAGCGCGGGCAGATCGGGCCTGCCGTGCCCTGTCGGCCTAACCCTAACCCTAGGCCGGTTCCTCAGACTTCTGTCCCCTGTAGCCTGTCCTGGTAGCCTTGCAGTTTGGGGACACCTTATGCGCAACGGCGAACTCTGGGTGCCACTTACGTGGAAACTCTACCATTTGGCCCCGTGCGGAACCAAATCCCCCCACCAACCACAACCCCCCCCCCCTCCCTCCCCGGAGGCAGACACCTCCACACACCCGAAAGACCGTCACACCTACGGAGGGCACCCACACCCAAAATCCCGGAGCCAGACGGGCCGCCGGACCAAAACCCTCCACGCGGCCCTCCGCAGGGCCTCACTTGGCACTGGCACGTCAGGCCTGCCACTCTCCCAGAACCAAACCCTAACCCTAGGTGGCGTGTTCAGGACCTGGACCCCAGAGGCCTGACACCCAATTCCTCCCCTGCATGGCAGCCTCGGGCTGACGGCCGGACTCAGCCTCTCGGCCAGGAGCAAAGCCTTTCGTTGGATGCCGTCTACTCCCTTCGGAGTGGTCGAAGACCGCGTGCTCCCTTGAGGCTATTCCCGCTCTCTTTGCCCCTGCAGGCCCCAAACCCTGGGCCTGAGGCGGGGCGGGGGCGGGGGGGGGGCCTGAGTCCCGCCCTCCCCTCAGGCCTTGGGGGAGGCCATGCCTGTGTGGCCAGATCCGACAGGCCTCGTCCCTAAGACATCAGCCCTAACCCTAACCCTAGCCCTAACCTTAACCGTCAAGCTGACCCGAAGCCCAGCTTGGGTGCTCAGGCTTCCGGCCTCAGACGCCTGCTTCCCAAACTCTCCAGGCGGGGGGACCCTGAGCTTCACCGCACGGGATTGCCCCTGATACCAGGTGGAAACCATGCCCTTTGAAAGGAGCTGAACTGGCAGAGCGGGAGACAACTGCATGCATCCCCTGGGCCACATCCACGATAGGCGCCCACCAGGCCCAGGAAGCAAGAGTCAGACGATCCTGCAGACACGAGCCCTCCACTCGGCGATAGGAAGAGGCCACGTCAGCGCGGACAGATCGGGCCTGCCGTGCCCTGTCGGCCTAAGCCTAACCCTAGGCTGGTTCCTCAGACTTCCGGCCCCAGTGGCCTGGCCTGGTAGCGCTGCAGTTGGCGGACACCTGATTCACAACGGCTGACTCTGGGGGCCACTCACGTGGAAACTGTACCAATTGGACCCCTGGGCAGAAGCCCCGTGGCGGGAGAAAACGCCACACCCCCTGAAGACCAGCACACCTATGGAGGACACCCACACCCAAAGTCCCGGAGCCAGACGGGCCGCCAGGCCAAAGCCCTCCACTCAGCCCTCCACAGGGCCTCACTTGGCACTGGCACGTCGGGCCTGGCATTCTCCCAGGACCAAACCCTACCCCTAGGTTACGTGTCCAGGACCTGGGCTCCAGAGGCCTGACACCCAATTCCTCCCAGGCATGGCAGCCGCCGCCGACTGACGGCAGCACTCAGCCTCTCAGTCAGGAGCAAACCGTTTTCATTGGGTGCTCTTTAGGACCCTCCGAGCGGTAGAAACCAGCATGCTCCCTGGAGGCCATTCCGCTCTCTGGGCCCAAGCAGGCCCAAAACCCAGGGCCGGAGGAGCCTCCTGGAGCGCGCCCTCCCCTCAGGCCTTGGGGGAGACCATGTCTGTGTCGCCAGATCCGACACGCCTTGTCCCAAAGACAGACCCCTAACCCTAACCCTAGCTCTCTCTCTCTCACCCTCCAGCTGACCCGAAGCCCAGCTTGGGTGCTCAGGCTTCCGTCCGCAGAGGCCTGCTTCCCAAACTCTCCAGACGGGGGAACCCGGAGCTGACCGCACCATCGCACCTGATACCAGGAGGAAACCGTGCCCTTGGAAAGGAGGTGAAATCGCCGAGCGGGAGACACCTGCTTGCATCCCTTGGGCCACACCCGCCACAGGCGACCAGCAGGACCAGGAAGCCAGAGTCTGACGATCCTGCAGACACAAGCCCTCCACTCACCCTTAGGTAGAGGCCACGTCAGCGCGGGCAGATCGGGCCTGCCGTGCCCTGTCGGCCTAACCCTAACCCTAGGCCGGTTCCTCAGACTTCTGTCCCCTGTAGCCTGTCCTGGTAGCCTTGCAGTTTGGGGACACCTTATGCGCAACGGCGAACTCTGGGTGCCACTTACGTGGAAACTCTACCATTTGGCCCCGTGCGGAACCAAATCCCCCCACCAACCACAACCCCCCCCCCCCCTCCCTCCCCGGAGGCAGACACCTCCACACACCCGAAAGACCGTCACACCTACGGAGGGCACCCACACCCAAAATCCCGGAGCCAGACGGGCCGCCGGACCAAAACCCTCCACGCGGCCCTCCGCAGGGCCTCACTTGGCACTGGCACGTCAGGCCTGCCACTCTCCCAGAACCAAACCCTAACCCTAGGTGGCGTGTTCAGGACCTGGACCCCAGAGGCCTGACACCCAATTCCTCCCCTGCATGGCAGCCTCGGGCTGACGGCCGGACTCAGCCTCTCGGCCAGGAGCAAAGCCTTTCGTTGGATGCCGTCTACTCCCTTCGGAGTGGTCGAAGACCGCGTGCTCCCTTGAGGCTATTCCCGCTCTCTTTGCCCCTGCAGGCCCCAAACCCTGGGCCTGAGGCGGGGCGGGGGCGGGGGGGGGGCCTGAGTCCCGCCCTCCCCTCAGGCCTTGGGGGAGGCCATGCCTGTGTGGCCAGATCCGACAGGCCTCGTCCCTAAGACATCAGCCCTAACCCTAACCCTAGCCCTAACCTTAACCGTCAAGCTGACCCGAAGCCCAGCTTGGGTGCTCAGGCTTCCGGCCTCAGACGCCTGCTTCCCAAACTCTCCAGGCGGGGGGACCCTGAGCTTCACCGCACGGGATTGCCCCTGATACCAGGTGGAAACCATGCCCTTTGAAAGGAGCTGAACTGGCAGAGCGGGAGACAACTGCATGCATCCCCTGGGCCACATCCACGATAGGCGCCCACCAGGCCCAGGAAGCAAGAGTCAGACGATCCTGCAGACACGAGCCCTCCACTCGGCGATAGGAAGAGGCCACGTCAGCGCGGACAGATCGGGCCTGCCGTGCCCTGTCGGCCTAAGCCTAACCCTAGGCTGGTTCCTCAGACTTCCGGCCCCAGTGGCCTGGCCTGGTAGCGCTGCAGTTGGCGGACACCTGATTCACAACGGCTGACTCTGGGGGCCACTCACGTGGAAACTGTACCAATTGGACCCCTGGGCAGAAGCCCCGTGGCGGGAGAAAACGCCACACCCCCTGAAGACCAGCACACCTATGGAGGACACCCACACCCAAAGTCCCGGAGCCAGACGGGCCGCCAGGCCAAAGCCCTCCACTCAGCCCTCCACAGGGCCTCACTTGGCACTGGCACGTCGGGCCTGGCATTCTCCCAGGACCAAACCCTACCCCTAGGTTACGTGTCCAGGACCTGGGCTCCAGAGGCCTGACACCCAATTCCTCCCAGGCATGGCAGCCGCCGCCGACTGACGGCAGCACTCAGCCTCTCAGTCAGGAGCAAACCGTTTTCATTGGGTGCTCTTTAGGACCCTCCGAGCGGTAGAAACCAGCATGCTCCCTGGAGGCCATTCCGCTCTCTGGGCCCAAGCAGGCCCAAAACCCAGGGCCGGAGGAGCCTCCTGGAGCGCGCCCTCCCCTCAGGCCTTGGGGGAGACCATGTCTGTGTCGCCAGATCCGACACGCCTTGTCCCAAAGACAGACCCCTAACCCTAACCCTAGCTCTCTCTCTCTCACCCTCCAGCTGACCCGAAGCCCAGCTTGGGTGCTCAGGCTTCCGTCCGCAGAGGCCTGCTTCCCAAACTCTCCAGACGGGGGAACCCGGAGCTGACCGCACCATCGCACCTGATACCAGGAGGAAACCGTGCCCTTGGAAAGGAGGTGAAATCGCCGAGCGGGAGACACCTGCTTGCATCCCTTGGGCCACACCCGCCACAGGCGACCAGCAGGACCAGGAAGCCAGAGTCTGACGATCCTGCAGACACAAGCCCTCCACTCACCCTTAGGTAGAGGCCACGTCAGCGCGGGCAGATCGGGCCTGCCGTGCCCTGTCGGCCTAACCCTAACCCTAGGCCGGTTCCTCAGACTTCTGTCCCCTGTAGCCTGTCCTGGTAGCCTTGCAGTTTGGGGACACCTTATGCGCAACGGCGAACTCTGGGTGCCACTTACGTGGAAACTCTACCATTTGGCCCCGTGCGGAACCAAATCCCCCCACCAACCACAACCCCCCCCCCTCCCTCCCCGGAGGCAGACACCTCCACACACCCGAAAGACCGTCACACCTACGGAGGGCACCCACACCCAAAATCCCGGAGCCAGACGGGCCGCCGGACCAAAACCCTCCACGCGGCCCTCCGCAGGGCCTCACTTGGCACTGGCACGTCAGGCCTGCCACTCTCCCAGAACCAAACCCTAACCCTAGGTGGCGTGTTCAGGACCTGGACCCCAGAGGCCTGACACCCAATTCCTCCCCTGCATGGCAGCCTCGGGCTGACGGCCGGACTCAGCCTCTCGGCCAGGAGCAAAGCCTTTCGTTGGATGCCGTCTACTCCCTTCGGAGTGGTCGAAGACCGCGTGCTCCCTTGAGGCTATTCCCGCTCTCTTTGCCCCTGCAGGCCCCAAACCCTGGGCCTGAGGCGGGGCGGGGGCGGGGGGGGGGCCTGAGTCCCGCCCTCCCCTCAGGCCTTGGGGGAGGCCATGCCTGTGTGGCCAGATCCGACAGGCCTCGTCCCTAAGACATCAGCCCTAACCCTAACCCTAGCCCTAACCTTAACCGTCAAGCTGACCCGAAGCCCAGCTTGGGTGCTCAGGCTTCCGGCCTCAGACGCCTGCTTCCCAAACTCTCCAGGCGGGGGGACCCTGAGCTTCACCGCACGGGATTGCCCCTGATACCAGGTGGAAACCATGCCCTTTGAAAGGAGCTGAACTGGCAGAGCGGGAGACAACTGCATGCATCCCCTGGGCCACATCCACGATAGGCGCCCACCAGGCCCAGGAAGCAAGAGTCAGACGATCCTGCAGACACGAGCCCTCCACTCGGCGATAGGAAGAGGCCACGTCAGCGCGGACAGATCGGGCCTGCCGTGCCCTGTCGGCCTAAGCCTAACCCTAGGCTGGTTCCTCAGACTTCCGGCCCCAGTGGCCTGGCCTGGTAGCGCTGCAGTTGGCGGACACCTGATTCACAACGGCTGACTCTGGGGGCCACTCACGTGGAAACTGTACCAATTGGACCCCTGGGCAGAAGCCCCGTGGCGGGAGAAAACGCCACACCCCCTGAAGACCAGCACACCTATGGAGGACACCCACACCCAAAGTCCCGGAGCCAGACGGGCCGCCAGGCCAAAGCCCTCCACTCAGCCCTCCACAGGGCCTCACTTGGCACTGGCACGTCGGGCCTGGCATTCTCCCAGGACCAAACCCTACCCCTAGGTTACGTGTCCAGGACCTGGGCTCCAGAGGCCTGACGCCCAATTCCTCCCAGGCATGGCAGCCGCCGCCGACTGACGGCAGCACTCAGCCTCTCAGTCAGGAGCAAACCGTTTTCATTGGGTGCTCTTTAGGACCCTCCGAGCGGTAGAAACCAGCATGCTCCCTGGAGGCCATTCCGCTCTCTGGGCCCAAGCAGGCCCAAAACCCAGGGCCGGAGGAGCCTCCTGGAGCGCGCCCTCCCCTCAGGCCTTGGGGGAGACCATGTCTGTGTCGCCAGATCCGACACGCCTTGTCCCAAAGACAGACCCCTAACCCTAACCCTAGCTCTCTCTCTCTCACCCTCCAGCTGACCCGAAGCCCAGCTTGGGTGCTCAGGCTTCCGTCCGCAGAGGCCTGCTTCCCAAACTCTCCAGACGGGGGAACCCGGAGCTGACCGCACCATCGCACCTGATACCAGGAGGAAACCGTGCCCTTGGAAAGGAGGTGAAATCGCCGAGCGGGAGACACCTGCTTGCATCCCTTGGGCCACACCCGCCACAGGCGACCAGCAGGACCAGGAAGCAAGAGTCTGACGATCCTGCAGACACAAGCCCTCCACTCACCCTTAGGTAGAGGCCACGTCAGCGCGGGCAGATCGGGCCTGCCGTGCCCTGTCGGCCTAACCCTAACCCTAGGCCGGTTCCTCAGACTTCTGTCCCCTGTAGCCTGTCCTGGTAGCCTTGCAGTTTGGGGACACCTTATGCGCAACGGCGAACTCTGGGTGCCACTTACGTGGAAACTCTACCATTTGGCCCCGTGCGGAACCAAATCCCCCCACCAACCACAACCCCCCCCCTCCCTCCCCGGAGGCAGACACCTCCACACACCCGAAAGACCGTCACACCTACGGAGGGCACCCACACCCAAAATCCCGGAGCCAGACGGGCCGCCGGACCAAAACCCTCCACGCGGCCCTCCGCAGGGCCTCACTTGGCACTGGCACGTCAGGCCTGCCACTCTCCCAGAACCAAACCCTAACCCTAGGTGGCGTGTTCAGGACCTGGACCCCAGAGGCCTGACACCCAATTCCTCCCCTGCATGGCAGCCTCGGGCTGACGGCCGGACTCAGCCTCTCGGCCAGGAGCAAAGCCTTTCGTTGGATGCCGTCTACTCCCTTCGGAGTGGTCGAAGACCGCGTGCTCCCTTGAGGCTATTCCCGCTCTCTTTGCCCCTGCAGGCCCCAAACCCTGGGCCTGAGGCGGGGCGGGGGCGGGGGGGGGGGCCTGAGTCCCGCCCTCCCCTCAGGCCTTGGGGGAGGCCATGCCTGTGTGGCCAGATCCGACAGGCCTCGTCCCTAAGACATCAGCCCTAACCCTAACCCTAGCCCTAACCTTAACCGTCAAGCTGACCCGAAGCCCAGCTTGGGTGCTCAGGCTTCCGGCCTCAGACGCCTGCTTCCCAAACTCTCCAGGCGGGGGGACCCTTGAGCTTCACCGCACGGGATTGCCCCTGATACCAGGTGGAAACCATGCCCTTTGAAAGGAGCTGAACTGGCAGAGCGGGAGACAACTGCATGCATCCCCTGGGCCACATCCACGATAGGCGCCCACCAGGCCCAGGAAGCAAGAGTCAGACGATCCTGCAGACACGAGCCCTCCACTCGGCGATAGGAAGAGGCCACGTCAGCGCGGACAGATCGGGCCTGCCGTGCCCTGTCGGCCTAAGCCTAACCCTAGGCTGGTTCCTCAGACTTCCGGCCCCAGTGGCCTGGCCTGGTAGCGCTGCAGTTGGCGGACACCTGATTCACAACGGCTGACTCTGGGGGCCACTCACGTGGA